>NW_027629690.1:0-71665 GCF_051521515.1 Lactuca serriola | reverse complement strand
TGAAACTCAAGAAAAAGGTTCTAAAGAAAAACAAATTCCAGGTACTAATATAACTCATGAAGAGATTAATAAAGAAAGGATTATTTCTATTCAAACTACCAGGTTCAAACAGATTGAAGATCTTCTTGAAAAAGTTTGTTCTGAAAATCCTATTGATCCAAATAAAACCAAAGGATGGATGAAAGCTTCAATCAAGCTTATTGATCCCAAAACGGTTATTAGAGAAAAACCTATGGTTTACTCTCTACAAGATAGAGAAGAATTTTCCAAACAAATCAAAGAATTACTTGATATGAGACTAATTATAGAATCAAAATCCCCTCATATGTCTCCTGCCTTTCTTGTCAATAAAGAAGCAGAGAAAAGAAGAGGAAAGAAGCGAATGGTTGTTAACTACAAAGCAATTAATGATGCAACTATTGGAGACTCACATAATCTCCCCAATATGCACGAACTCTTGACTCTTCTACGAGGAAAAAACATTTATTCAAGTTTCGACTGCAAGTCAGGTTTCTGGCAAGTTCTACTTGATGAAGAATCGCAGCTTCTCACTGCCTTCACATGTCCTGATGGACTCTTTCAATGGAAAGTACTACCCTTTGGGCTTAAACAAGCTCCTAGTATTTTTCAAAGACACATGCAGAATGCTCTTCGAGGCCTTGAAGGTTTCTGCACTGTATACGTTGATGACATCATGATCTTCAGCAAAAATGAACAAGAACACTATGTTCATGTCACACAGGTTCTCAGAACTATTTTAAAACATGGTATAATACTTTCAAAAAAGAAAGCTCATCTTTTCAAAACAAAAATCAATTTTTTAGGTTTAGAAATAAATGAAGGTACCCATTGTCCTCAAAAGCATATTCTTGAACATTTACATGACTTTCCAAATGTTTTAGAAGACAAAAAGCAACTACAAAGATTTCTTGGTGTTTTAACTTATGCTGAAACATATATTGAAAAACTTGCAGCCATGAGAAAACCTTTACAGGCAAAATTAAAAAAAGATGTCATTTGGAATTGGTCAAATGCTGATACAGACTACATCAAAAAGATAAAGAAAGTTTTAATCAATTTTCCAAAACTTTATCTTCCAAACATTGAAGACAGTTTAATTATTGAAACTGATGCTTCTGATGAATTTTGGGGAGGTGTTTTAAAAGCTAAAAACCCCAAAAACGAAGAACAAATTTGCAGGTACACCTCTGGCAGTTTCAAAGCAGCTGAGAAAAACTACCATAGCAATGAAAAAGAATTACTCGCTGTAAAAAGAGTTATTACAAAATTCTCTGTATATTTAACACCAGTAAATTTCCTGGTTCGTACAGATAATAAAAATTTTACTTATTTCCTCCGAACTAAGATTGCAGGAGATAACAAATTAGGCCGGCTAATACGTTGGCAAGAGTGGTTTTCACGATATACTTTCACTGTTGAACATCTCGCAGGAAACAAAAACGTACTGGCAGACTGCCTCACCCGTGACTTCAGGTATACCTTACATCATCCATGATCTCACTCGCTCCTCTCGAGCCCTATAAAAGGATATGATCCTCATGACATATTTCCTCACAAAAACTTCACCTACAAAAAAGAGAGGGGGAGATTAGAGAAAAAAGTAAACAAAATTTGAGTTTACAAAAATGGAAGACCTCAACACTTTGAGGATGAAGAAACAAATGCTCCTCATAGAGCTATCTGCAATTGAGCAGAAAATCAACTTGTATGAACAAGTAACAACGGTCACCAATGTACCGGAAAAGCGAAAGCTCAAAAACAAAGGCTATTCCAGTGCAAACGGCACCTGGTAAAGAATCAACAAATCCGTTGAAAGCTGATGCTTTGCTAAAAAGCATAATAAAGGAGACAGCTACTCCTCTTCCTGATGGAAAAACTAGCTTGTTGGTTGATACCAATCCTTGTACTGAAGGAATCAGTAAAATGACAACCTTGTCACCCATTAACAAATCTGTGCAGGAGTTTACACCAGATTACAAAAAAGCTCTTAACAAAGAAGCTGAAAGATTTTATGTAATCTACAAAGGACCTCATGCCGGTGTTCATACTGACTGGGGAATTACAGAAACATTCTGTAAAGTTGATAAAGTTACTTGCAAAAAATTCAGAAATGAAGCATCTGCAAGATTAAGCCTTGCCACTTATCAAGACGATACAAGCAAGACTAACCAACCACTTCTTCGACCAAAAATTCATAAAGTCAAAGAAGCTCACAGAGACCAAAGGTTTGACGTTCCAAATGACGTTCAACAAATGGTTAACTATCCTGAAATCTCTTTCGAAGACTTCAGAACAATCTGGAAGAAAGCAAGAGCTGCATGCCCAGAAGACCTTGTTCATGAAAAGTTTTTCACTACGGACAAGAAAACAAAAAGTCTGTTCAACTTCCTCGAAGGATCAGATGCAAAATTAGTCTACCAAGCCTTTCAAGCTGGACTAATCGACAATATCTACCCAAGTTGCAACCTTCAAGAACTCATTTTCTTCCCAAGCAACATGGTAGAATCCATTAAAAACTTTCGAAAGAAAGTACTTAAAGCAAAAGATAATCCGATCTACATCAGATGCATCTCTTCACTCCCAGAATGGATTCAAGAATCAACTCTTTCTCCATACCACTTTCTGGAAATTGGTCTTTCTAAAGCCAATAGAGATATTGAACAATCTCAACCAATGGAAGACAAAGATCTACCTTTTACAGAGATTCTTCATCCCAATCGCATCAATGGTTTAAGAAGAATATCAGAAAAAATCATCGAGATTATCTCTGGTTCAAAAAAGAAGATTAATTATACCAACTCGCATTGTATAATTACAAGCTGGAGTTACAACAACACCAGCCAAGAAGATCTTCGTCAAGCCTCCAAGTTTGGCGAAAAATTCATGAACAATAGCATGGAAGTATCCAATGCTACACGCCAACACTTCTGCCGACATGCAGAACAACTTTTTGAAGAACATCTTTGTCACTTTTGCGAAAGCAAAGATTCGGAGACAATGGAGGGACCCCCCTCTGAAGATGACAAATCATCATCATCTTAAAGAAAGATGCTTCACGTGTCAAATGGCCCCAGCCACTCAAAATAATAATGCGCTTCTTCATTATTAGAAGCTTTCTAGCTGTCCACAATAATGTAATCTTTTGTGGATAAAAACGTCATGCCTGACATATTAGGCAAGGATCAGACCCTCTCAATGTATCTATAAATTGAGAGTTATGTTTTGTTTGAAGGAATCGCAAGAACGAGTGCAAGAAAAAACACTCTCTATCTAGTAAATTTTCAGTTCAATGTCTAGTGAGTAATTCCTCCCTTAGAAGGGGAAAAATGTAAAATATTGTAAGAGTCTTCCCTTTTTGGGAACTCTGTTATCAATAAATCTTTGTTTTGTTATTTTTGAGTGTTCATACAATTTAGAGTGATGAAACTTGTAAGTGACAGAGTGTCAGGTCGACGATGATTAACAGTACCACAGGCACCATGCCAACAGGGAAAGCAACCACACAGACCAAAGAACGACACAGGCTGGCTTGAATAGTTTCTATCTATGTAAGTATAACACTCACTACATCACAATTATACATTTATTGATACAAGAGTCTTCTTTTCACAATTTTTATATTTATTCCCTTCTTTGTTAAAACATAAATTCCGTACACATCCACACACCCCAACTGGTATCAGAGCCTTGATAAATATGGCATTACATTATAATAAAACACTTTACAGAGTAAAGTTTGAACATATTCATAATAAAGAGATTGAAATCTCTCAACATAAAAAAATACTTTTTAATAATAAAAAAGACTTGGTGCATATAGATTTCAGAATTCTACAAGCACAAAATAAACATACTCATGAATATATACCAAACTTGGTTAATATACGTATGTATCTCCTGCATAAGCAAAAAGTACATCAAGAACATCTTGATAGAAATAAAAAATTAGTTTCAAAACTCAGAAAGTTTATTTTAACTTGTTAGCTTTTCTTAAAATGAATAATGAAATTTTCAACAACACTGAAGAAAATAATTCAGAAGAAAAACAAATCTTAACTTATGTTGAAGATGAAGACGGCTTTCATGCAAATCTTTTAATAAAACAAGACCTTCTCTCTCGAGTTAAGAAAATTGATTTAAAAATAAAGAAAGAAAACATTTTCAAAAATGTTCCTTCTAAACTTAGTATTCTAAATCCCCTTAAAAGGAAAAATGAAATCTTCTACTTTGTTAGTACTAAAGAAATGTCCGTAGACATAAAAGATACAATAGGAGCTGTCTTTCTACCCCTTTTAACTAAGGAACAAATACATAATAACTTAAAAAGTATTCCAGTTGAGATTAGATCAAAAATTAGAATGGTCCATATCGGAGCTGTAAAAATTTTGTTAAAATCCCAATTCCAAGCAGGAATAAATTCTCCCATAAAAATGGCCTTAATTGACAACAGAATTACTGACAGACAGGACTGCATCTTAGGTGCTGCAAAGGGAAACCTTGCTTACCAAAAGTTTATGTTTTCAGTCTATCCAAAGTTTGCTCTGGATTTAAAATCTGCAAATATAGATAAAACCTTATCTTTTATACATCACTTTGAAAGAAGTGACCTAATGAGTCCAGGTGATAAACCTTTCACCATAACATATCTCATAGGATATGCCCTGACCAACAGTCACCATAGCATAGACTATAAGAAAGACGAGTACATCGAACTTGATGATGTCTTTTCAGAAATAGGCCATGTCAAAGATAAACAATTCTGCGACATAAATCCTCAAGAAAACTCTTGGGTTTTAAATATAGCTAGAAATAAAAAAGCTCTAGGAGAAACTCTTAGACCAAGAATTTCTATGGATTCACTCCACATAGGAGAAAGCTCGGAGAGAAAAGATAATAACTTAATAAGAAACATGTCTTTAAAAATTGATAGTCTACGCCAGAATATCAAACAAATCACTGACATTATAAATGAATAATAAAATTGATTTTCCTCATTTCTATAAAAAAGGTAAAACAGTCAAAATTAAAACTCTTGACGATAATACTGAAAAGAAAGAATACGTTTTCTCTACTTCTGGTAAAGCTGGTGTTCAAACAATCGTAAATCATTGCAATAATCTCAACCAAATCATTGCAAGATGTCTTTTAAAAACTTCAAAAATAAGCCATTATCTTGGTATTTCAAAAGATATTTCTACAGATATTTCAAAAAATAAAATACCTTTTAACCAATTTAAAAACGATTTAGCCTTTATGGTTAAAAACAATCTTGATAAAAAAGATTTTGAAAAATTCTTCGAAGTTATTGAAAGACAAAATAAATTAACTATCAAGTTAACCCAGTCTATTGACAAACATTCTATTCTTTTAGAAAACTCTTTAAAAAATAACCAATTTGTTGAAGAAGTCGCCAAAAAGGCAAATATTGAGGGCACTCTTAAGGAAACCAACATTAAGATCACTAATATACATGATCAGTTAAAACAACTAATAGGATGACCTCGATACCCGAGCTCAATAGATCAATCACCTCGATACCCGAGCTCAATAGATCAATCAATCTCCTTAATGAAAAAATAGATGGGCTGATTATAAACTTGGACTTAACATTCAATAAATACGTAACCATTACCCAGTTGGAAGTAGCATCTGCAAAAATTATTGCAGACATTACTAAAGAGTTATCTGAAAAGATTGACTCTTGCCCATGTAATAAAGACATACTTGAGCACATCAAGAATATCTCCATCATAGAACAAAAAACCAAGCCTGGAAAATATTCAGGTCTTAAGAAATACTCACCTCCCAATCCTAGTGTTGGAAACCCTGACTTAGGAAGCTCAAAAGATTCCCAGAAAATTAACATTTTCAAGAAAGAATAAAAATGAAAGAAACAATCTCTGAACGTCTCGAGAAATATTTCTTTAACCTTCAATATGAAGATTATGATAAAACTGACCAAAAGCTTATTCAGCTTTTATCTTTAGAAACTGAAGAATGTGAAGAATTGTATCAAAAAGAACCCAAACTTTTTGATCAATATTTTAGAATGACTAAAATAAATGAACCCGACACTGAATCAGAACAAGAAGATAATTTTAAAACAAATACAAAGACTGTTAAGTTCGAATATTCAGATATGGAAGATGATGAAGCAGAATCTTCTTATACAGCCACAAGAAGAGGCAATAAAAAGAAATACGAGTTCAAAATGCCTGTCCACAATGGAATTCCAAATAGTGGCCAAGGACCCAATACGATCAATGTACTCAATATTGATTGTATCCAAGATTTAAAACTCAGAGAAAGAGTTGTAGAAAAATGGGTTACTGAGATTTCACTAATCTTACAAACAAATCCAGATGAATTTGAAAAAGCAAAAAATGTTCTACTACTTTTAGAACACAAAACTGATGGAATCGTACAGAAATTCCTAAGAAACAATAATTGGAATGAAGAACTGCATGGCTCAGATCTTTTTGATAATCTCATAAATGTCATATACACTACTTTCTTAGGTCTTGATTATATTTCTAATAAAGACTTCACCATTAATAAGAAGGTTGACATAGCAAGAGTTTCAATGACTAAACTCCAATTACATGATATTAGTCTTCTCGACAAATACACATGTATGTATGAATCATATTTGTATGATATTCCACAGAGAAGCGAATATGCGCAATGGATATCTGCTTATCTCATGAAAATTCCAATTATTGGAGAAACCTGTACAGACAGATGGAAAAAAGAAGCTACTGGAGAAATCCAGCAAACCAGTCTTTCTTACGCAACAAAAATTGCAAAAGAAGAAATTGATAGAATCTGTCAAGACAGATATAAACAACAAAAGCTTAAAACAATAAGCAAAGATTGTTGTAGCATTCTCTCTGATTTCAAAAACTTTGATATTGGAAAGAAAAATTATACTAAGAAAAAGCATAAAAACAAAAAGAAATACAAATCTTTTTGGAAAAAGAAAAGAAAAAAATTTTCACCAGGAAAATACTTCAAGAAACCATCAAAAGAAACACCTAAGAAAACTACTTCTTGTCCGCAAGGAAAGAAAAAGTGTAGGTGTTGGATCTGCAATGAAGAAGGACACTACGCAAACGAATGTCCAAATAGAAAAAAATACCCTGACAAAGTCAAGGTTTTACAAACCGCTAACAATGGAGGCTATGAAGCTCTTGAAGAAGAGTATGATGGTACGCAACATGTTTTTATATATCATGTTGAAACAGAATCTTCATCAGACACTGAAGAATACGAATCAACAACGGATGACTCAGACTAGTCCCATACATACCTCGCTTTTCAGGGAGGAGGAGATTAACCATTTTTGCGTAAACCTCCAGAAGATTGATGATTCCCTTATCATGAATCTTACTAATCCAAACTCTATTTATGTTTCTGCCTTCCTTAACTTTAAAGGATATAAAAAATTTAGAGTACATTGTTTTGTAGACACAGGTGCATCTTTATGTCTTGCAAGCAAATTCGTCATTCCGGATGAACTCTGGGAAAACGCTCCCAAAGAAATTAGTGCCACTATTGCAAATGGTGAAACCATAAAAATTAATAAAGTTTGTAGAAATATTAATCTCGAACTTTCAGGAGAACATTTCAATGTTCCCACTATTTACCAACAAAATTCAGGAATTGATATCATAATTGGTAACAACTTCTGTCAAGTCTATGGACCATTCATACAATGGATAGATAGAATTGCCTTTCATCTTAATAATGATATGGTAATTATAAAAAAGGTTACAGAGGCCTATAGCAAAGGAAAACCAGGTTTTCTTGAAACTCAAGAAAAAGGTTCTAAAGAAAAACAAATTCCAGGTACTAATATAACTCATGAAGAGATTAATAAAGAAAGGATTATTTCTATTCAAACTACCAGGTTCAAACAGATTGAAGATCTTCTTGAAAAAGTTTGTTCTGAAAATCCTATTGATCCAAATAAAACCAAAGGATGGATGAAAGCTTCAATCAAGCTTATTGATCCCAAAACGGTTATTAGAGAAAAACCTATGGTTTACTCTCTACAAGATAGAGAAGAATTTTCCAAACAAATCAAAGAATTACTTGATATGAGACTAATTATAGAATCAAAATCCCCTCATATGTCTCCTGCCTTTCTTGTCAATAAAGAAGCAGAGAAAAGAAGAGGAAAGAAGCGAATGGTTGTTAACTACAAAGCAATTAATGATGCAACTATTGGAGACTCACATAATCTCCCCAATATGCACGAACTCTTGACTCTTCTACGAGGAAAAAACATTTATTCAAGTTTCGACTGCAAGTCAGGTTTCTGGCAAGTTCTACTTGATGAAGAATCGCAGCTTCTCACTGCCTTCACATGTCCTGATGGACTCTTTCAATGGAAAGTACTACCCTTTGGGCTTAAACAAGCTCCTAGTATTTTTCAAAGACACATGCAGAATGCTCTTCGAGGCCTTGAAGGTTTCTGCACTGTATACGTTGATGACATCATGATCTTCAGCAAAAATGAACAAGAACACTATGTTCATGTCACACAGGTTCTCAGAACTATTTTAAAACATGGTATAATACTTTCAAAAAAGAAAGCTCATCTTTTCAAAACAAAAATCAATTTTTTAGGTTTAGAAATAAATGAAGGTACCCATTGTCCTCAAAAGCATATTCTTGAACATTTACATGACTTTCCAAATGTTTTAGAAGACAAAAAGCAACTACAAAGATTTCTTGGTGTTTTAACTTATGCTGAAACATATATTGAAAAACTTGCAGCCATGAGAAAACCTTTACAGGCAAAATTAAAAAAAGATGTCATTTGGAATTGGTCAAATGCTGATACAGACTACATCAAAAAGATAAAGAAAGTTTTAATCAATTTTCCAAAACTTTATCTTCCAAACATTGAAGACAGTTTAATTATTGAAACTGATGCTTCTGATGAATTTTGGGGAGGTGTTTTAAAAGCTAAAAACCCCAAAAACGAAGAACAAATTTGCAGGTACACCTCTGGCAGTTTCAAAGCAGCTGAGAAAAACTACCATAGCAATGAAAAAGAATTACTCGCTGTAAAAAGAGTTATTACAAAATTCTCTGTATATTTAACACCAGTAAATTTCCTGGTTCGTACAGATAATAAAAATTTTACTTATTTCCTCCGAACTAAGATTGCAGGAGATAACAAATTAGGCCGGCTAATACGTTGGCAAGAGTGGTTTTCACGATATACTTTCACTGTTGAACATCTCGCAGGAAACAAAAACGTACTGGCAGACTGCCTCACCCGTGACTTCAGGTATACCTTACATCATCCATGATCTCACTCGCTCCTCTCGAGCCCTATAAAAGGATATGATCCTCATGACATATTTCCTCACAAAAACTTCACCTACAAAAAAGAGAGGGGGAGATTAGAGAAAAAAGTAAACAAAATTTGAGTTTACAAAAATGGAAGACCTCAACACTTTGAGGATGAAGAAACAAATGCTCCTCATAGAGCTATCTGCAATTGAGCAGAAAATCAACTTGTATGAACAAGTAACAACGGTCACCAATGTACCGGAAAGCGAAAGCTCAAAAACAAAGGCTATTCCAGTGCAAACGGCACCTGGTAAAGAATCAACAAATCCGTTGAAAGCTGATGCTTTGCTAAAAAGCATAATAAAGGAGACAGCTACTCCTCTTCCTGATGGAAAAACTAGCTTGTTGGTTGATACCAATCCTTGTACTGAAGGAATCAGTAAAATGACAACCTTGTCACCCATTAACAAATCTGTGCAGGAGTTTACACCAGATTACAAAAAAGCTCTTAACAAAGAAGCTGAAAGATTTTATGTAATCTACAAAGGACCTCATGCCGGTGTTCATACTGACTGGGGAATTACAGAAACATTCTGTAAAGTTGATAAAGTTACTTGCAAAAAATTCAGAAATGAAGCATCTGCAAGATTAAGCCTTGCCACTTATCAAGACGATACAAGCAAGACTAACCAACCACTTCTTCGACCAAAAATTCATAAAGTCAAAGAAGCTCACAGAGACCAAAGGTTTGACGTTCCAAATGACGTTCAACAAATGGTTAACTATCCTGAAATCTCTTTCGAAGACTTCAGAACAATCTGGAAGAAAGCAAGAGCTGCATGCCCAGAAGACCTTGTTCATGAAAAGTTTTTCACTACGGACAAGAAAACAAAAAGTCTGTTCAACTTCCTCGAAGGATCAGATGCAAAATTAGTCTACCAAGCCTTTCAAGCTGGACTAATCGACAATATCTACCCAAGTTGCAACCTTCAAGAACTCATTTTCTTCCCAAGCAACATGGTAGAATCCATTAAAAACTTTCGAAAGAAAGTACTTAAAGCAAAAGATAATCCGATCTACATCAGATGCATCTCTTCACTCCCAGAATGGATTCAAGAATCAACTCTTTCTCCATACCACTTTCTGGAAATTGGTCTTTCTAAAGCCAATAGAGATATTGAACAATCTCAACCAATGGAAGACAAAGATCTACCTTTTACAGAGATTCTTCATCCCAATCGCATCAATGGTTTAAGAAGAATATCAGAAAAAATCATCGAGATTATCTCTGGTTCAAAAAAGAAGATTAATTATACCAACTCGCATTGTATAATTACAAGCTGGAGTTACAACAACACCAGCCAAGAAGATCTTCGTCAAGCCTCCAAGTTTGGCGAAAAATTCATGAACAATAGCATGGAAGTATCCAATGCTACACGCCAACACTTCTGCCGACATGCAGAACAACTTTTTGAAGAACATCTTTGTCACTTTTGCGAAAGCAAAGATTCGGAGACAATGGAGGGACCCCCCTCTGAAGATGACAAATCATCATCATCTTAAAGAAAGATGCTTCACGTGTCAAATGGCCCCAGCCACTCAAAATAATAATGCGCTTCTTCATTATTAGAAGCTTTCTAGCTGTCCACAATAATGTAATCTTTTGTGGATAAAAACGTCATGCCTGACATATTAGGCAAGGATCAGACCCTCTCAATGTATCTATAAATTGAGAGTTATGTTTTGTTTGAAGGAATCGAAAGAACGAGTGCAAGAAAAAACACTCTCTATCTAGTAAATTTTCAGTTCAATGTCTAGTGAGTAATTCCTCCCTTAGAAGGGGAAAAATGTAAAATATTGTAAGAGTCTTCCCTTTTTGGGAACTCTGTTATCAATAAATCTTTGTTTTGTTATTTTTGAGTGTTCATACAATTTAGAGTGATGAAACTTGTAAGTGACAGAGTGTCAGGTCGACGATGATTAACAGTACCACAGGCACCATGCCAACAGGGAAAGCAACCACACAGACCAAAGAACGACACAGGCTGGCTTGAATAGTTTCTATCTATGTAAGTATAACACTCACTACATCACAATTATACATTTATTGATACAAGAGTCTTCTTTTCACAATTTTTATATTTATTCCCTTCTTTGTTAAAACATAAATTCCGTACACATCCACACACCCCAATGGATGTGTACGGAATTTATGTTTTAACAAAGAAGGGAATAAATATAAAAATTGTGAAAAGAAGACTCTTGTATCAATAAATGTATAATTGTGATGTAGTGAGTGTTATACTTACATAGATAGAAACTATTCAAGCCAGCCTGTGTCGTTCTTTGGTCTGTGTGGTTGCTTTCCCTGTTGGCATGGTGCCTGTGGTACTGTTAATCATCGTCGACCTGACACTCTGTCACTTACAAGTTTCATCACTCTAAATTGTATGAACACTCAAAAATAACAAAACAAAGATTTATTGATAACAGAGTTCCCAAAAAGGGAAGACTCTTACAATATTTTACATTTTTCCCCTTCTAAGGGAGGAATTACTCACTAGACATTGAACTGAAAATTTACTAGATAGAGAGTGTTTTTTCTTGCACTCGTTCTTGCGATCCCTTCAAACAAAACATAACTCTCAATTTATAGATACATTGAGAGGGTCTGATCCTTGCCTAATATGTCAGGCATGACGTTTTTATCCACAAAAGATTACATTATTGTGGACAGCTAGAAAGCTTCTAATAATGAAGAAGCGCATTATTATTTTGAGTGGCTGGGGCCAGTTGGGGTTTTAACAAAATTTTTACAGCTCCGATATGGTTAAAAACAATCTTGATAAATATGGCATTACATTATAATAAAACACTTTACAGAGTAAAGTTTGAACATATTCATAATAAAGAGATTGAAATCTCTCAACATAAAAAAATACTTTTTAATAATAAAAAAGACTTGGTGCATATAGATTTCAGAATTCTACAAGCACAAAATAAACATACTCATGAATATATACCAAACTTGGTTAATATACGTATGTATCTCCTGCATAAGCAAAAAGTACATCAAGAACATCTTGATAGAAATAAAAAATTAGTTTCAAAACTCAGAAAGTTTATTTTAACTTGTTAGCTTTTCTTAAAATGAATAATGAAATTTTCAACAACACTGAAGAAAATAATTCAGAAGAAAAACAAATCTTAACTTATGTTGAAGATGAAGACGGCTTTCATGCAAATCTTTTAATAAAACAAGACCTTCTCTCTCGAGTTAAGAAAATTGATTTAAAAATAAAGAAAGAAAACATTTTCAAAAATGTTCCTTCTAAACTTAGTATTCTAAATCCCCTTAAAAGGAAAAATGAAATCTTCTACTTTGTTAGTACTAAAGAAATGTCCGTAGACATAAAAGATACAATAGGAGCTGTCTTTCTACCCCTTTTAACTAAGGAACAAATACATAATAACTTAAAAAGTATTCCAGTTGAGATTAGATCAAAAATTAGAATGGTCCATATCGGAGCTGTAAAAATTTTGTTAAAATCCCAATTCCAAGCAGGAATAAATTCTCCCATAAAAATGGCCTTAATTGACAACAGAATTACTGACAGACAGGACTGCATCTTAGGTGCTGCAAAGGGAAACCTTGCTTACCAAAAGTTTATGTTTTCAGTCTATCCAAAGTTTGCTCTGGATTTAAAATCTGCAAATATAGATAAAACCTTATCTTTTATACATCACTTTGAAAGAAGTGACCTAATGAGTCCAGGTGATAAACCTTTCACCATAACATATCTCATAGGATATGCCCTGACCAACAGTCACCATAGCATAGACTATAAGAAAGACGAGTACATCGAACTTGATGATGTCTTTTCAGAAATAGGCCATGTCAAAGATAAACAATTCTGCGACATAAATCCTCAAGAAAACTCTTGGGTTTTAAATATAGCTAGAAATAAAAAAGCTCTAGGAGAAACTCTTAGACCAAGAATTTCTATGGATTCACTCCACATAGGAGAAAGCTCGGAGAGAAAAGATAATAACTTAATAAGAAACATGTCTTTAAAAATTGATAGTCTACGCCAGAATATCAAACAAATCACTGACATTATAAATGAATAATAAAATTGATTTTCCTCATTTCTATAAAAAAGGTAAAACAGTCAAAATTAAAACTCTTGACGATAATACTGAAAAGAAAGAATACGTTTTCTCTACTTCTGGTAAAGCTGGTGTTCAAACAATCGTAAATCATTGCAATAATCTCAACCAAATCATTGCAAGATGTCTTTTAAAAACTTCAAAAATAAGCCATTATCTTGGTATTTCAAAAGATATTTCTACAGATATTTCAAAAAATAAAATACCTTTTAACCAATTTAAAAACGATTTAGCCTTTATGGTTAAAAACAATCTTGATAAAAAAGATTTTGAAAAATTCTTCGAAGTTATTGAAAGACAAAATAAATTAACTATCAAGTTAACCCAGTCTATTGACAAACATTCTATTCTTTTAGAAAACTCTTTAAAAAATAACCAATTTGTTGAAGAAGTCGCCAAAAAGGCAAATATTGAGGGCACTCTTAAGGAAACCAACATTAAGATCACTAATATACATGATCAGTTAAAACAACTAATAGGATGACCTCGATACCCGAGCTCAATAGATCAATCACCTCGATACCCGAGCTCAATAGATCAATCAATCTCCTTAATGAAAAAATAGATGGGCTGATTATAAACTTGGACTTAACATTCAATAAATACGTAACCATTACCCAGTTGGAAGTAGCATCTGCAAAAATTATTGCAGACATTACTAAAGAGTTATCTGAAAAGATTGACTCTTGCCCATGTAATAAAGACATACTTGAGCACATCAAGAATATCTCCATCATAGAACAAAAAACCAAGCCTGGAAAATATTCAGGTCTTAAGAAATACTCACCTCCCAATCCTAGTGTTGGAAACCCTGACTTAGGAAGCTCAAAAGATTCCCAGAAAATTAACATTTTCAAGAAAGAATAAAAATGAAAGAAACAATCTCTGAACGTCTCGAGAAATATTTCTTTAACCTTCAATATGAAGATTATGATAAAACTGACCAAAAGCTTATTCAGCTTTTATCTTTAGAAACTGAAGAATGTGAAGAATTGTATCAAAAAGAACCCAAACTTTTTGATCAATATTTTAGAATGACTAAAATAAATGAACCCGACACTGAATCAGAACAAGAAGATAATTTTAAAACAAATACAAAGACTGTTAAGTTCGAATATTCAGATATGGAAGATGATGAAGCAGAATCTTCTTATACAGCCACAAGAAGAGGCAATAAAAAGAAATACGAGTTCAAAATGCCTGTCCACAATGGAATTCCAAATAGTGGCCAAGGACCCAATACGATCAATGTACTCAATATTGATTGTATCCAAGATTTAAAACTCAGAGAAAGAGTTGTAGAAAAATGGGTTACTGAGATTTCACTAATCTTACAAACAAATCCAGATGAATTTGAAAAAGCAAAAAATGTTCTACTACTTTTAGAACACAAAACTGATGGAATCGTACAGAAATTCCTAAGAAACAATAATTGGAATGAAGAACTGCATGGCTCAGATCTTTTTGATAATCTCATAAATGTCATATACACTACTTTCTTAGGTCTTGATTATATTTCTAATAAAGACTTCACCATTAATAAGAAGGTTGACATAGCAAGAGTTTCAATGACTAAACTCCAATTACATGATATTAGTCTTCTCGACAAATACACATGTATGTATGAATCATATTTGTATGATATTCCACAGAGAAGCGAATATGCGCAATGGATATCTGCTTATCTCATGAAAATTCCAATTATTGGAGAAACCTGTACAGACAGATGGAAAAAAGAAGCTACTGGAGAAATCCAGCAAACCAGTCTTTCTTACGCAACAAAAATTGCAAAAGAAGAAATTGATAGAATCTGTCAAGACAGATATAAACAACAAAAGCTTAAAACAATAAGCAAAGATTGTTGTAGCATTCTCTCTGATTTCAAAAACTTTGATATTGGAAAGAAAAATTATACTAAGAAAAAGCATAAAAACAAAAAGAAATACAAATCTTTTTGGAAAAAGAAAAGAAAAAAATTTTCACCAGGAAAATACTTCAAGAAACCATCAAAAGAAACACCTAAGAAAACTACTTCTTGTCCGCAAGGAAAGAAAAAGTGTAGGTGTTGGATCTGCAATGAAGAAGGACACTACGCAAACGAATGTCCAAATAGAAAAAAATACCCTGACAAAGTCAAGGTTTTACAAACCGCTAACAATGGAGGCTATGAAGCTCTTGAAGAAGAGTATGATGGTACGCAACATGTTTTTATATATCATGTTGAAACAGAATCTTCATCAGACACTGAAGAATACGAATCAACAACGGATGACTCAGACTAGTCCCATACATACCTCGCTTTTCAGGGAGGAGGAGATTAACCATTTTTGCGTAAACCTCCAGAAGATTGATGATTCCCTTATCATGAATCTTACTAATCCAAACTCTATTTATGTTTCTGCCTTCCTTAACTTTAAAGGATATAAAAAATTTAGAGTACATTGTTTTGTAGACACAGGTGCATCTTTATGTCTTGCAAGCAAATTCGTCATTCCGGATGAACTCTGGGAAAACGCTCCCAAAGAAATTAGTGCCACTATTGCAAATGGTGAAACCATAAAAATTAATAAAGTTTGTAGAAATATTAATCTCGAACTTTCAGGAGAACATTTCAATGTTCCCACTATTTACCAACAAAATTCAGGAATTGATATCATAATTGGTAACAACTTCTGTCAAGTCTATGGACCATTCATACAATGGATAGATAGAATTGCCTTTCATCTTAATAATGATATGGTAATTATAAAAAAGGTTACAGAGGCCTATAGCAAAGGAAAACCAGGTTTTCTTGAAACTCAAGAAAAAGGTTCTAAAGAAAAACAAATTCCAGGTACTAATATAACTCATGAAGAGATTAATAAAGAAAGGATTATTTCTATTCAAACTACCAGGTTCAAACAGATTGAAGATCTTCTTGAAAAAGTTTGTTCTGAAAATCCTATTGATCCAAATAAAACCAAAGGATGGATGAAAGCTTCAATCAAGCTTATTGATCCCAAAACGGTTATTAGAGAAAAACCTATGGTTTACTCTCTACAAGATAGAGAAGAATTTTCCAAACAAATCAAAGAATTACTTGATATGAGACTAATTATAGAATCAAAATCCCCTCATATGTCTCCTGCCTTTCTTGTCAATAAAGAAGCAGAGAAAAGAAGAGGAAAGAAGCGAATGGTTGTTAACTACAAAGCAATTAATGATGCAACTATTGGAGACTCACATAATCTCCCCAATATGCACGAACTCTTGACTCTTCTACGAGGAAAAAACATTTATTCAAGTTTCGACTGCAAGTCAGGTTTCTGGCAAGTTCTACTTGATGAAGAATCGCAGCTTCTCACTGCCTTCACATGTCCTGATGGACTCTTTCAATGGAAAGTACTACCCTTTGGGCTTAAACAAGCTCCTAGTATTTTTCAAAGACACATGCAGAATGCTCTTCGAGGCCTTGAAGGTTTCTGCACTGTATACGTTGATGACATCATGATCTTCAGCAAAAATGAACAAGAACACTATGTTCATGTCACACAGGTTCTCAGAACTATTTTAAAACATGGTATAATACTTTCAAAAAAGAAAGCTCATCTTTTCAAAACAAAAATCAATTTTTTAGGTTTAGAAATAAATGAAGGTACCCATTGTCCTCAAAAGCATATTCTTGAACATTTACATGACTTTCCAAATGTTTTAGAAGACAAAAAGCAACTACAAAGATTTCTTGGTGTTTTAACTTATGCTGAAACATATATTGAAAAACTTGCAGCCATGAGAAAACCTTTACAGGCAAAATTAAAAAAAGATGTCATTTGGAATTGGTCAAATGCTGATACAGACTACATCAAAAAGATAAAGAAAGTTTTAATCAATTTTCCAAAACTTTATCTTCCAAACATTGAAGACAGTTTAATTATTGAAACTGATGCTTCTGATGAATTTTGGGGAGGTGTTTTAAAAGCTAAAAACCCCAAAAACGAAGAACAAATTTGCAGGTACACCTCTGGCAGTTTCAAAGCAGCTGAGAAAAACTACCATAGCAATGAAAAAGAATTACTCGCTGTAAAAAGAGTTATTACAAAATTCTCTGTATATTTAACACCAGTAAATTTCCTGGTTCGTACAGATAATAAAAATTTTACTTATTTCCTCCGAACTAAGATTGCAGGAGATAACAAATTAGGCCGGCTAATACGTTGGCAAGAGTGGTTTTCACGATATACTTTCACTGTTGAACATCTCGCAGGAAACAAAAACGTACTGGCAGACTGCCTCACCCGTGACTTCAGGTATACCTTACATCATCCATGATCTCACTCGCTCCTCTCGAGCCCTATAAAAGGATATGATCCTCATGACATATTTCCTCACAAAAACTTCACCTACAAAAAAGAGAGGGGGAGATTAGAGAAAAAAGTAAACAAAATTTGAGTTTACAAAAATGGAAGACCTCAACACTTTGAGGATGAAGAAACAAATGCTCCTCATAGAGCTATCTGCAATTGAGCAGAAAATCAACTTGTATGAACAAGTAACAACGGTCACCAATGTACCGGAAAGCGAAAGCTCAAAAACAAAGGCTATTCCAGTGCAAACGGCACCTGGTAAAGAATCAACAAATCCGTTGAAAGCTGATGCTTTGCTAAAAAGCATAATAAAGGAGACAGCTACTCCTCTTCCTGATGGAAAAACTAGCTTGTTGGTTGATACCAATCCTTGTACTGAAGGAATCAGTAAAATGACAACCTTGTCACCCATTAACAAATCTGTGCAGGAGTTTACACCAGATTACAAAAAAGCTCTTAACAAAGAAGCTGAAAGATTTTATGTAATCTACAAAGGACCTCATGCCGGTGTTCATACTGACTGGGGAATTACAGAAACATTCTGTAAAGTTGATAAAGTTACTTGCAAAAAATTCAGAAATGAAGCATCTGCAAGATTAAGCCTTGCCACTTATCAAGACGATACAAGCAAGACTAACCAACCACTTCTTCGACCAAAAATTCATAAAGTCAAAGAAGCTCACAGAGACCAAAGGTTTGACGTTCCAAATGACGTTCAACAAATGGTTAACTATCCTGAAATCTCTTTCGAAGACTTCAGAACAATCTGGAAGAAAGCAAGAGCTGCATGCCCAGAAGACCTTGTTCATGAAAAGTTTTTCACTACGGACAAGAAAACAAAAAGTCTGTTCAACTTCCTCGAAGGATCAGATGCAAAATTAGTCTACCAAGCCTTTCAAGCTGGACTAATCGACAATATCTACCCAAGTTGCAACCTTCAAGAACTCATTTTCTTCCCAAGCAACATGGTAGAATCCATTAAAAACTTTCGAAAGAAAGTACTTAAAGCAAAAGATAATCCGATCTACATCAGATGCATCTCTTCACTCCCAGAATGGATTCAAGAATCAACTCTTTCTCCATACCACTTTCTGGAAATTGGTCTTTCTAAAGCCAATAGAGATATTGAACAATCTCAACCAATGGAAGACAAAGATCTACCTTTTACAGAGATTCTTCATCCCAATCGCATCAATGGTTTAAGAAGAATATCAGAAAAAATCATCGAGATTATCTCTGGTTCAAAAAAGAAGATTAATTATACCAACTCGCATTGTATAATTACAAGCTGGAGTTACAACAACACCAGCCAAGAAGATCTTCGTCAAGCCTCCAAGTTTGGCGAAAAATTCATGAACAATAGCATGGAAGTATCCAATGCTACACGCCAACACTTCTGCCGACATGCAGAACAACTTTTTGAAGAACATCTTTGTCACTTTTGCGAAAGCAAAGATTCGGAGACAATGGAGGGACCCCCCTCTGAAGATGACAAATCATCATCATCTTAAAGAAAGATGCTTCACGTGTCAAATGGCCCCAGCCACTCAAAATAATAATGCGCTTCTTCATTATTAGAAGCTTTCTAGCTGTCCACAATAATGTAATCTTTTGTGGATAAAAACGTCATGCCTGACATATTAGGCAAGGATCAGACCCTCTCAATGTATCTATAAATTGAGAGTTATGTTTTGTTTGAAGGAATCGAAAGAACGAGTGCAAGAAAAAACACTCTCTATCTAGTAAATTTTCAGTTCAATGTCTAGTGAGTAATTCCTCCCTTAGAAGGGGAAAAATGTAAAATATTGTAAGAGTCTTCCCTTTTTGGGAACTCTGTTATCAATAAATCTTTGTTTTGTTATTTTTGAGTGTTCATACAATTTAGAGTGATGAAACTTGTAAGTGACAGAGTGTCAGGTCGACGATGATTAACAGTACCACAGGCACCATGCCAACAGGGAAAGCAACCACACAGACCAAAGAACGACACAGGCTGGCTTGAATAGTTTCTATCTATGTAAGTATAACACTCACTACATCACAATTATACATTTATTGATACAAGAGTCTTCTTTTCACAATTTTTATATTTATTCCCTTCTTTGTTAAAACATAAATTCCGTACACATCCACACACCCCAACTGGTTCTGCGACATAAATCCTCAAGAAAACTCTTGGGTTTTAAATATAGCTAGAAATAAAAAAGCTCTAGGAGAAACTCTTAGACCAAGAATTTCTATGGATTCACTCCACATAGGAGAAAGCTCGGAGAGAAAAGATAATAACTTAATAAGAAACATGTCTTTAAAAATTGATAGTCTACGCCAGAATATCAAACAAATCACTGACATTATAAATGAATAATAAAATTGATTTTCCTCATTTCTATAAAAAAGGTAAAACAGTCAAAATTAAAACTCTTGACGATAATACTGAAAAGAAAGAATACGTTTTCTCTACTTCTGGTAAAGCTGGTGTTCAAACAATCGTAAATCATTGCAATAATCTCAACCAAATCATTGCAAGATGTCTTTTAAAAACTTCAAAAATAAGCCATTATCTTGGTATTTCAAAAGATATTTCTACAGATATTTCAAAAAATAAAATACCTTTTAACCAATTTAAAAACGATTTAGCCTTTATGGTTAAAAACAATCTTGATAAAAAAGATTTTGAAAAATTCTTCGAAGTTATTGAAAGACAAAATAAATTAACTATCAAGTTAACCCAGTCTATTGACAAACATTCTATTCTTTTAGAAAACTCTTTAAAAAATAACCAATTTGTTGAAGAAGTCGCCAAAAAGGCAAATATTGAGGGCACTCTTAAGGAAACCAACATTAAGATCACTAATATACATGATCAGTTAAAACAACTAATAGGATGACCTCGATACCCGAGCTCAATAGATCAATCACCTCGATACCCGAGCTCAATAGATCAATCAATCTCCTTAATGAAAAAATAGATGGGCTGATTATAAACTTGGACTTAACATTCAATAAATACGTAACCATTACCCAGTTGGAAGTAGCATCTGCAAAAATTATTGCAGACATTACTAAAGAGTTATCTGAAAAGATTGACTCTTGCCCATGTAATAAAGACATACTTGAGCACATCAAGAATATCTCCATCATAGAACAAAAAACCAAGCCTGGAAAATATTCAGGTCTTAAGAAATACTCACCTCCCAATCCTAGTGTTGGAAACCCTGACTTAGGAAGCTCAAAAGATTCCCAGAAAATTAACATTTTCAAGAAAGAATAAAAATGAAAGAAACAATCTCTGAACGTCTCGAGAAATATTTCTTTAACCTTCAATATGAAGATTATGATAAAACTGACCAAAAGCTTATTCAGCTTTTATCTTTAGAAACTGAAGAATGTGAAGAATTGTATCAAAAAGAACCCAAACTTTTTGATCAATATTTTAGAATGACTAAAATAAATGAACCCGACACTGAATCAGAACAAGAAGATAATTTTAAAACAAATACAAAGACTGTTAAGTTCGAATATTCAGATATGGAAGATGATGAAGCAGAATCTTCTTATACAGCCACAAGAAGAGGCAATAAAAAGAAATACGAGTTCAAAATGCCTGTCCACAATGGAATTCCAAATAGTGGCCAAGGACCCAATACGATCAATGTACTCAATATTGATTGTATCCAAGATTTAAAACTCAGAGAAAGAGTTGTAGAAAAATGGGTTACTGAGATTTCACTAATCTTACAAACAAATCCAGATGAATTTGAAAAAGCAAAAAATGTTCTACTACTTTTAGAACACAAAACTGATGGAATCGTACAGAAATTCCTAAGAAACAATAATTGGAATGAAGAACTGCATGGCTCAGATCTTTTTGATAATCTCATAAATGTCATATACACTACTTTCTTAGGTCTTGATTATATTTCTAATAAAGACTTCACCATTAATAAGAAGGTTGACATAGCAAGAGTTTCAATGACTAAACTCCAATTACATGATATTAGTCTTCTCGACAAATACACATGTATGTATGAATCATATTTGTATGATATTCCACAGAGAAGCGAATATGCGCAATGGATATCTGCTTATCTCATGAAAATTCCAATTATTGGAGAAACCTGTACAGACAGATGGAAAAAAGAAGCTACTGGAGAAATCCAGCAAACCAGTCTTTCTTACGCAACAAAAATTGCAAAAGAAGAAATTGATAGAATCTGTCAAGACAGATATAAACAACAAAAGCTTAAAACAATAAGCAAAGATTGTTGTAGCATTCTCTCTGATTTCAAAAACTTTGATATTGGAAAGAAAAATTATACTAAGAAAAAGCATAAAAACAAAAAGAAATACAAATCTTTTTGGAAAAAGAAAAGAAAAAAAATTTTCACCAGGAAAATACTTCAAGAAACCATCAAAAGAAACACCTAAGAAAACTACTTCTTGTCCGCAAGGAAAGAAAAAGTGTAGGTGTTGGATCTGCAATGAAGAAGGACACTACGCAAACGAATGTCCAAATAGAAAAAAATACCCTGACAAAGTCAAGGTTTTACAAACCGCTAACAATGGAGGCTATGAAGCTCTTGAAGAAGAGTATGATGGTACGCAACATGTTTTTATATATCATGTTGAAACAGAATCTTCATCAGACACTGAAGAATACGAATCAACAACGGATGACTCAGACTAGTCCCATACATACCTCGCTTTTCAGGGAGGAGGAGATTAACCATTTTTGCGTAAACCTCCAGAAGATTGATGATTCCCTTATCATGAATCTTACTAATCCAAACTCTATTTATGTTTCTGCCTTCCTTAACTTTAAAGGATATAAAAAATTTAGAGTACATTGTTTTGTAGACACAGGTGCATCTTTATGTCTTGCAAGCAAATTCGTCATTCCGGATGAACTCTGGGAAAACGCTCCCAAAGAAATTAGTGCCACTATTGCAAATGGTGAAACCATAAAAATTAATAAAGTTTGTAGAAATATTAATCTCGAACTTTCAGGAGAACATTTCAATGTTCCCACTATTTACCAACAAAATTCAGGAATTGATATCATAATTGGTAACAACTTCTGTCAAGTCTATGGACCATTCATACAATGGATAGATAGAATTGCCTTTCATCTTAATAATGATATGGTAATTATAAAAAAGGTTACAGAGGCCTATAGCAAAGGAAAACCAGGTTTTCTTGAAACTCAAGAAAAAGGTTCTAAAGAAAAACAAATTCCAGGTACTAATATAACTCATGAAGAGATTAATAAAGAAAGGATTATTTCTATTCAAACTACCAGGTTCAAACAGATTGAAGATCTTCTTGAAAAAGTTTGTTCTGAAAATCCTATTGATCCAAATAAAACCAAAGGATGGATGAAAGCTTCAATCAAGCTTATTGATCCCAAAACGGTTATTAGAGAAAAACCTATGGTTTACTCTCTACAAGATAGAGAAGAATTTTCCAAACAAATCAAAGAATTACTTGATATGAGACTAATTATAGAATCAAAATCCCCTCATATGTCTCCTGCCTTTCTTGTCAATAAAGAAGCAGAGAAAAGAAGAGGAAAGAAGCGAATGGTTGTTAACTACAAAGCAATTAATGATGCAACTATTGGAGACTCACATAATCTCCCCAATATGCACGAACTCTTGACTCTTCTACGAGGAAAAAACATTTATTCAAGTTTCGACTGCAAGTCAGGTTTCTGGCAAGTTCTACTTGATGAAGAATCGCAGCTTCTCACTGCCTTCACATGTCCTGATGGACTCTTTCAATGGAAAGTACTACCCTTTGGGCTTAAACAAGCTCCTAGTATTTTTCAAAGACACATGCAGAATGCTCTTCGAGGCCTTGAAGGTTTCTGCACTGTATACGTTGATGACATCATGATCTTCAGCAAAAATGAACAAGAACACTATGTTCATGTCACACAGGTTCTCAGAACTATTTTAAAACATGGTATAATACTTTCAAAAAAGAAAGCTCATCTTTTCAAAACAAAAATCAATTTTTTAGGTTTAGAAATAAATGAAGGTACCCATTGTCCTCAAAAGCATATTCTTGAACATTTACATGACTTTCCAAATGTTTTAGAAGACAAAAAGCAACTACAAAGATTTCTTGGTGTTTTAACTTATGCTGAAACATATATTGAAAAACTTGCAGCCATGAGAAAACCTTTACAGGCAAAATTAAAAAAAGATGTCATTTGGAATTGGTCAAATGCTGATACAGACTACATCAAAAAGATAAAGAAAGTTTTAATCAATTTTCCAAAACTTTATCTTCCAAACATTGAAGACAGTTTAATTATTGAAACTGATGCTTCTGATGAATTTTGGGGAGGTGTTTTAAAAGCTAAAAACCCCAAAAACGAAGAACAAATTTGCAGGTACACCTCTGGCAGTTTCAAAGCAGCTGAGAAAAACTACCATAGCAATGAAAAAGAATTACTCGCTGTAAAAAGAGTTATTACAAAATTCTCTGTATATTTAACACCAGTAAATTTCCTGGTTCGTACAGATAATAAAAATTTTACTTATTTCCTCCGAACTAAGATTGCAGGAGATAACAAATTAGGCCGGCTAATACGTTGGCAAGAGTGGTTTTCACGATATACTTTCACTGTTGAACATCTCGCAGGAAACAAAAACGTACTGGCAGACTGCCTCACCCGTGACTTCAGGTATACCTTACATCATCCATGATCTCACTCGCTCCTCTCGAGCCCTATAAAAGGATATGATCCTCATGACATATTTCCTCACAAAAACTTCACCTACAAAAAAGAGAGGGGGAGATTAGAGAAAAAAGTAAACAAAATTTGAGTTTACAAAAATGGAAGACCTCAACACTTTGAGGATGAAGAAACAAATGCTCCTCATAGAGCTATCTGCAATTGAGCAGAAAATCAACTTGTATGAACAAGTAACAACGGTCACCAATGTACCGGAAAGCGAAAGCTCAAAAACAAAGGCTATTCCAGTGCAAACGGCACCTGGTAAAGAATCAACAAATCCGTTGAAAGCTGATGCTTTGCTAAAAAGCATAATAAAGGAGACAGCTACTCCTCTTCCTGATGGAAAAACTAGCTTGTTGGTTGATACCAATCCTTGTACTGAAGGAATCAGTAAAATGACAACCTTGTCACCCATTAACAAATCTGTGCAGGAGTTTACACCAGATTACAAAAAAGCTCTTAACAAAGAAGCTGAAAGATTTTATGTAATCTACAAAGGACCTCATGCCGGTGTTCATACTGACTGGGGAATTACAGAAACATTCTGTAAAGTTGATAAAGTTACTTGCAAAAAATTCAGAAATGAAGCATCTGCAAGATTAAGCCTTGCCACTTATCAAGACGATACAAGCAAGACTAACCAACCACTTCTTCGACCAAAAATTCATAAAGTCAAAGAAGCTCACAGAGACCAAAGGTTTGACGTTCCAAATGACGTTCAACAAATGGTTAACTATCCTGAAATCTCTTTCGAAGACTTCAGAACAATCTGGAAGAAAGCAAGAGCTGCATGCCCAGAAGACCTTGTTCATGAAAAGTTTTTCACTACGGACAAGAAAACAAAAAGTCTGTTCAACTTCCTCGAAGGATCAGATGCAAAATTAGTCTACCAAGCCTTTCAAGCTGGACTAATCGACAATATCTACCCAAGTTGCAACCTTCAAGAACTCATTTTCTTCCCAAGCAACATGGTAGAATCCATTAAAAACTTTCGAAAGAAAGTACTTAAAGCAAAAGATAATCCGATCTACATCAGATGCATCTCTTCACTCCCAGAATGGATTCAAGAATCAACTCTTTCTCCATACCACTTTCTGGAAATTGGTCTTTCTAAAGCCAATAGAGATATTGAACAATCTCAACCAATGGAAGACAAAGATCTACCTTTTACAGAGATTCTTCATCCCAATCGCATCAATGGTTTAAGAAGAATATCAGAAAAAATCATCGAGATTATCTCTGGTTCAAAAAAGAAGATTAATTATACCAACTCGCATTGTATAATTACAAGCTGGAGTTACAACAACACCAGCCAAGAAGATCTTCGTCAAGCCTCCAAGTTTGGCGAAAAATTCATGAACAATAGCATGGAAGTATCCAATGCTACACGCCAACACTTCTGCCGACATGCAGAACAACTTTTTGAAGAACATCTTTGTCACTTTTGCGAAAGCAAAGATTCGGAGACAATGGAGGGACCCCCCTCTGAAGATGACAAATCATCATCATCTTAAAGAAAGATGCTTCACGTGTCAAATGGCCCCAGCCACTCAAAATAATAATGCGCTTCTTCATTATTAGAAGCTTTCTAGCTGTCCACAATAATGTAATCTTTTGTGGATAAAAACGTCATGCCTGACATATTAGGCAAGGATCAGACCCTCTCAATGTATCTATAAATTGAGAGTTATGTTTTGTTTGAAAAAATGGCAAGAACGAGTGCAAGAAAAAACACTCTCTATCTAGTAAATTTTCAGTTCAATGTCTAGTGAGTAATTCCTCCCTTAGAAGGGGAAAAATGTAAAATATTGTAAGAGTCTTCCCTTTTTGGGAACTCTGTTATCAATAAATCTTTGTTTTGTTATTTTTGAGTGTTCATACAATTTAGAGTGATGAAACTTGTAAGTGACAGAGTGTCAGGTCGACGATGATTAACAGTACCACAGGCACCATGCCAACAGGGAAAGCAACCACACAGACCAAAGAACGACACAGGCTGGCTTGAATAGTTTCTATCTATGTAAGTATAACACTCACTACATCACAATTATACATTTATTGATACAAGAGTCTTCTTTTCACAATTTTTATATTTATTCCCTTCTTTGTTAAAACATAAATTCCGTACACATCCACACACCCCAACTGGTCTCAACATAAAAAAATACTTTTTAATAATAAAAAAGACTTGGTGCATATAGATTTCAGAATTCTACAAGCACAAAATAAACATACTCATGAATATATACCAAACTTGGTTAATATACGTATGTATCTCCTGCATAAGCAAAAAGTACATCAAGAACATCTTGATAGAAATAAAAAATTAGTTTCAAAACTCAGAAAGTTTATTTTAACTTGTTAGCTTTTCTTAAAATGAATAATGAAATTTTCAACAACACTGAAGAAAATAATTCAGAAGAAAAACAAATCTTAACTTATGTTGAAGATGAAGACGGCTTTCATGCAAATCTTTTAATAAAACAAGACCTTCTCTCTCGAGTTAAGAAAATTGATTTAAAAATAAAGAAAGAAAACATTTTCAAAAATGTTCCTTCTAAACTTAGTATTCTAAATCCCCTTAAAAGGAAAAATGAAATCTTCTACTTTGTTAGTACTAAAGAAATGTCCGTAGACATAAAAGATACAATAGGAGCTGTCTTTCTACCCCTTTTAACTAAGGAACAAATACATAATAACTTAAAAAGTATTCCAGTTGAGATTAGATCAAAAATTAGAATGGTCCATATCGGAGCTGTAAAAATTTTGTTAAAATCCCAATTCCAAGCAGGAATAAATTCTCCCATAAAAATGGCCTTAATTGACAACAGAATTACTGACAGACAGGACTGCATCTTAGGTGCTGCAAAGGGAAACCTTGCTTACCAAAAGTTTATGTTTTCAGTCTATCCAAAGTTTGCTCTGGATTTAAAATCTGCAAATATAGATAAAACCTTATCTTTTATACATCACTTTGAAAGAAGTGACCTAATGAGTCCAGGTGATAAACCTTTCACCATAACATATCTCATAGGATATGCCCTGACCAACAGTCACCATAGCATAGACTATAAGAAAGACGAGTACATCGAACTTGATGATGTCTTTTCAGAAATAGGCCATGTCAAAGATAAACAATTCTGCGACATAAATCCTCAAGAAAACTCTTGGGTTTTAAATATAGCTAGAAATAAAAAAGCTCTAGGAGAAACTCTTAGACCAAGAATTTCTATGGATTCACTCCACATAGGAGAAAGCTCGGAGAGAAAAGATAATAACTTAATAAGAAACATGTCTTTAAAAATTGATAGTCTACGCCAGAATATCAAACAAATCACTGACATTATAAATGAATAATAAAATTGATTTTCCTCATTTCTATAAAAAAGGTAAAACAGTCAAAATTAAAACTCTTGACGATAATACTGAAAAGAAAGAATACGTTTTCTCTACTTCTGGTAAAGCTGGTGTTCAAACAATCGTAAATCATTGCAAGATGTCTTTTAAAAACTTCAAAAATAAGCCATTATCTTGGTATTTCAAAAGATATTTCTACAGATATTTCAAAAAATAAAATACCTTTTAACCAATTTAAAAACGATTTAGCCTTTATGGTTAAAAACAATCTTGATAAAAAAGATTTTGAAAAATTCTTCGAAGTTATTGAAAGACAAAATAAATTAACTATCAAGTTAACCCAGTCTATTGACAAACATTCTATTCTTTTAGAAAACTCTTTAAAAAATAACCAATTTGTTGAAGAAGTCGCCAAAAAGGCAAATATTGAGGGCACTCTTAAGGAAACCAACATTAAGATCACTAATATACATGATCAGTTAAAACAACTAATAGGATGACCTCGATACCCGAGCTCAATAGATCAATCACCTCGATACCCGAGCTCAATAGATCAATCAATCTCCTTAATGAAAAAATAGATGGGCTGATTATAAACTTGGACTTAACATTCAATAAATACGTAACCATTACCCAGTTGGAAGTAGCATCTGCAAAAATTATTGCAGACATTACTAAAGAGTTATCTGAAAAGATTGACTCTTGCCCATGTAATAAAGACATACTTGAGCACATCAAGAATATCTCCATCATAGAACAAAAAACCAAGCCTGGAAAATATTCAGGTCTTAAGAAATACTCACCTCCCAATCCTAGTGTTGGAAACCCTGACTTAGGAAGCTCAAAAGATTCCCAGAAAATTAACATTTTCAAGAAAGAATAAAAATGAAAGAAACAATCTCTGAACGTCTCGAGAAATATTTCTTTAACCTTCAATATGAAGATTATGATAAAACTGACCAAAAGCTTATTCAGCTTTTATCTTTAGAAACTGAAGAATGTGAAGAATTGTATCAAAAAGAACCCAAACTTTTTGATCAATATTTTAGAATGACTAAAATAAATGAACCCGACACTGAATCAGAACAAGAAGATAATTTTAAAACAAATACAAAGACTGTTAAGTTCGAATATTCAGATATGGAAGATGATGAAGCAGAATCTTCTTATACAGCCACAAGAAGAGGCAATAAAAAGAAATACGAGTTCAAAATGCCTGTCCACAATGGAATTCCAAATAGTGGCCAAGGACCCAATACGATCAATGTACTCAATATTGATTGTATCCAAGATTTAAAACTCAGAGAAAGAGTTGTAGAAAAATGGGTTACTGAGATTTCACTAATCTTACAAACAAATCCAGATGAATTTGAAAAAGCAAAAAATGTTCTACTACTTTTAGAACACAAAACTGATGGAATCGTACAGAAATTCCTAAGAAACAATAATTGGAATGAAGAACTGCATGGCTCAGATCTTTTTGATAATCTCATAAATGTCATATACACTACTTTCTTAGGTCTTGATTATATTTCTAATAAAGACTTCACCATTAATAAGAAGGTTGACATAGCAAGAGTTTCAATGACTAAACTCCAATTACATGATATTAGTCTTCTCGACAAATACACATGTATGTATGAATCATATTTGTATGATATTCCACAGAGAAGCGAATATGCGCAATGGATATCTGCTTATCTCATGAAAATTCCAATTATTGGAGAAACCTGTACAGACAGATGGAAAAAAGAAGCTACTGGAGAAATCCAGCAAACCAGTCTTTCTTACGCAACAAAAATTGCAAAAGAAGAAATTGATAGAATCTGTCAAGACAGATATAAACAACAAAAGCTTAAAACAATAAGCAAAGATTGTTGTAGCATTCTCTCTGATTTCAAAAACTTTGATATTGGAAAGAAAAATTATACTAAGAAAAAGCATAAAAACAAAAAGAAATACAAATCTTTTTGGAAAAAGAAAAGAAAAAAATTTTCACCAGGAAAATACTTCAAGAAACCATCAAAAGAAACACCTAAGAAAACTACTTCTTGTCCGCAAGGAAAGAAAAAGTGTAGGTGTTGGATCTGCAATGAAGAAGGACACTACGCAAACGAATGTCCAAATAGAAAAAAATACCCTGACAAAGTCAAGGTTTTACAAACCGCTAACAATGGAGGCTATGAAGCTCTTGAAGAAGAGTATGATGGTACGCAACATGTTTTTATATATCATGTTGAAACAGAATCTTCATCAGACACTGAAGAATACGAATCAACAACGGATGACTCAGACTAGTCCCATACATACCTCGCTTTTCAGGGAGGAGGAGATTAACCATTTTTGCGTAAACCTCCAGAAGATTGATGATTCCCTTATCATGAATCTTACTAATCCAAACTCTATTTATGTTTCTGCCTTCCTTAACTTTAAAGGATATAAAAAATTTAGAGTACATTGTTTTGTAGACACAGGTGCATCTTTATGTCTTGCAAGCAAATTCGTCATTCCGGATGAACTCTGGGAAAACGCTCCCAAAGAAATTAGTGCCACTATTGCAAATGGTGAAACCATAAAAATTAATAAAGTTTGTAGAAATATTAATCTCGAACTTTCAGGAGAACATTTCAATGTTCCCACTATTTACCAACAAAATTCAGGAATTGATATCATAATTGGTAACAACTTCTGTCAAGTCTATGGACCATTCATACAATGGATAGATAGAATTGCCTTTCATCTTAATAATGATATGGTAATTATAAAAAAGGTTACAGAGGCCTATAGCAAAGGAAAACCAGGTTTTCTTGAAACTCAAGAAAAAGGTTCTAAAGAAAAACAAATTCCAGGTACTAATATAACTCATGAAGAGATTAATAAAGAAAGGATTATTTCTATTCAAACTACCAGGTTCAAACAGATTGAAGATCTTCTTGAAAAAGTTTGTTCTGAAAATCCTATTGATCCAAATAAAACCAAAGGATGGATGAAAGCTTCAATCAAGCTTATTGATCCCAAAACGGTTATTAGAGAAAAACCTATGGTTTACTCTCTACAAGATAGAGAAGAATTTTCCAAACAAATCAAAGAATTACTTGATATGAGACTAATTATAGAATCAAAATCCCCTCATATGTCTCCTGCCTTTCTTGTCAATAAAGAAGCAGAGAAAAGAAGAGGAAAGAAGCGAATGGTTGTTAACTACAAAGCAATTAATGATGCAACTATTGGAGACTCACATAATCTCCCCAATATGCACGAACTCTTGACTCTTCTACGAGGAAAAAACATTTATTCAAGTTTCGACTGCAAGTCAGGTTTCTGGCAAGTTCTACTTGATGAAGAATCGCAGCTTCTCACTGCCTTCACATGTCCTGATGGACTCTTTCAATGGAAAGTACTACCCTTTGGGCTTAAACAAGCTCCTAGTATTTTTCAAAGACACATGCAGAATGCTCTTCGAGGCCTTGAAGGTTTCTGCACTGTATACGTTGATGACATCATGATCTTCAGCAAAAATGAACAAGAACACTATGTTCATGTCACACAGGTTCTCAGAACTATTTTAAAACATGGTATAATACTTTCAAAAAAGAAAGCTCATCTTTTCAAAACAAAAATCAATTTTTTAGGTTTAGAAATAAATGAAGGTACCCATTGTCCTCAAAAGCATATTCTTGAACATTTACATGACTTTCCAAATGTTTTAGAAGACAAAAAGCAACTACAAAGATTTCTTGGTGTTTTAACTTATGCTGAAACATATATTGAAAAACTTGCAGCCATGAGAAAACCTTTACAGGCAAAATTAAAAAAAGATGTCATTTGGAATTGGTCAAATGCTGATACAGACTACATCAAAAAGATAAAGAAAGTTTTAATCAATTTTCCAAAACTTTATCTTCCAAACATTGAAGACAGTTTAATTATTGAAACTGATGCTTCTGATGAATTTTGGGGAGGTGTTTTAAAAGCTAAAAACCCCAAAAACGAAGAACAAATTTGCAGGTACACCTCTGGCAGTTTCAAAGCAGCTGAGAAAAACTACCATAGCAATGAAAAAGAATTACTCGCTGTAAAAAGAGTTATTACAAAATTCTCTGTATATTTAACACCAGTAAATTTCCTGGTTCGTACAGATAATAAAAATTTTACTTATTTCCTCCGAACTAAGATTGCAGGAGATAACAAATTAGGCCGGCTAATACGTTGGCAAGAGTGGTTTTCACGATATACTTTCACTGTTGAACATCTCGCAGGAAACAAAAACGTACTGGCAGACTGCCTCACCCGTGACTTCAGGTATACCTTACATCATCCATGATCTCACTCGCTCCTCTCGAGCCCTATAAAAGGATATGATCCTCATGACATATTTCCTCACAAAAACTTCACCTACAAAAAAGAGAGGGGGAGATTAGAGAAAAAAGTAAACAAAATTTGAGTTTACAAAAATGGAAGACCTCAACACTTTGAGGATGAAGAAACAAATGCTCCTCATAGAGCTATCTGCAATTGAGCAGAAAATCAACTTGTATGAACAAGTAACAACGGTCACCAATGTACCGGAAAGCGAAAGCTCAAAAACAAAGGCTATTCCAGTGCAAACGGCACCTGGTAAAGAATCAACAAATCCGTTGAAAGCTGATGCTTTGCTAAAAAGCATAATAAAGGAGACAGCTACTCCTCTTCCTGATGGAAAAACTAGCTTGTTGGTTGATACCAATCCTTGTACTGAAGGAATCAGTAAAATGACAACCTTGTCACCCATTAACAAATCTGTGCAGGAGTTTACACCAGATTACAAAAAAGCTCTTAACAAAGAAGCTGAAAGATTTTATGTAATCTACAAAGGACCTCATGCCGGTGTTCATACTGACTGGGGAATTACAGAAACATTCTGTAAAGTTGATAAAGTTACTTGCAAAAAATTCAGAAATGAAGCATCTGCAAGATTAAGCCTTGCCACTTATCAAGACGATACAAGCAAGACTAACCAACCACTTCTTCGACCAAAAATTCATAAAGTCAAAGAAGCTCACAGAGACCAAAGGTTTGACGTTCCAAATGACGTTCAACAAATGGTTAACTATCCTGAAATCTCTTTCGAAGACTTCAGAACAATCTGGAAGAAAGCAAGAGCTGCATGCCCAGAAGACCTTGTTCATGAAAAGTTTTTCACTACGGACAAGAAAACAAAAAGTCTGTTCAACTTCCTCGAAGGATCAGATGCAAAATTAGTCTACCAAGCCTTTCATGCTGGACTAATCGACAATATCTACCCAAGTTGCAACCTTCAAGAACTCATTTTCTTCCCAAGCAACATGGTAGAATCCATTAAAAACTTTCGAAAGAAAGTACTTAAAGCAAAAGATAATCCGATCTACATCAGATGCATCTCTTCACTCCCAGAATGGATTCAAGAATCAACTCTTTCTCCATACCACTTTCTGGAAATTGGTCTTTCTAAAGCCAATAGAGATATTGAACAATCTCAACCAATGGAAGACAAAGATCTACCTTTTACAGAGATTCTTCATCCCAATCGCATCAATGGTTTAAGAAGAATATCAGAAAAAATCATCGAGATTATCTCTGGTTCAAAAAAGAAGATTAATTATACCAACTCGCATTGTATAATTACAAGCTGGAGTTACAACAACACCAGCCAAGAAGATCTTCGTCAAGCCTCCAAGTTTGGCGAAAAATTCATGAACAATAGCATGGAAGTATCCAATGCTACACGCCAACACTTCTGCCGACATGCAGAACAACTTTTTGAAGAACATCTTTGTCACTTTTGCGAAAGCAAAGATTCGGAGACAATGGAGGGACCCCCCTCTGAAGATGACAAATCATCATCATCTTAAAGAAAGATGCTTCACGTGTCAAATGGCCCCAGCCACTCAAAATAATAATGCGCTTCTTCATTATTAGAAGCTTTCTAGCTGTCCACAATAATGTAATCTTTTGTGGATAAAAACGTCATGCCTGACATATTAGGCAAGGATCAGACCCTCTCAATGTATCTATAAATTGAGAGTTATGTTTTGTTTGAAGGGATCGCAAGAACGAGTGCAAGAAAAAACACTCTCTATCTAGTAAATTTTCAGTTCAATGTCTAGTGAGTAATTCCTCCCTTAGAAGGGGAAAAATGTAAAATATTGTAAGAGTCTTCCCTTTTTGGGAACTCTGTTATCAATAAATCTTTGTTTTGTTATTTTTGAGTGTTCATACAATTTAGAGTGATGAAACTTGTAAGTGACAGAGTGTCAGGTCGACGATGATTAACAGTACCACAGGCACCATGCCAACAGGGAAAGCAACCACACAGACCAAAGAACGACACAGGCTGGCTTGAATAGTTTCTATCTATGTAAGTATAACACTCACTACATCACAATTATACATTTATTGATACAAGAGTCTTCTTTTCACAATTTTTATATTTATTCCCTTCTTTGTTAAAACATAAATTCCGTACACATCCACACACCCCAACTGGTTCAAGCCAGCCTGTGTCGTTCTTTGGTCTGTGTGGTTGCTTTCCCTGTTGGCATGGTGCCTGTGGTACTGTTAATCATCGTCGACCTGACACTCTGTCACTTACAAGTTTCATCACTCTAAATTGTATGAACACTCAAAAATAACAAAACAAAGATTTATTGATAACAGAGTTCCCAAAAAGGGAAGACTCTTACAATATTTTACATTTTTCCCCTTCTAAGGGAGGAATTACTCACTAGACATTGAACTGAAAATTTACTAGATAGAGAGTGTTTTTTCTTGCACTCGTTCTTGCGATCCCTTCAAACAAAACATAACTCTCAATTTATAGATACATTGAGAGGGTCTGATCCTTGCCTAATATGTCAGGCATGACGTTTTTATCCACAAAAGATTACATTATTGTGGACAGCTAGAAAGCTTCTAATAATGAAGAAGCGCATTATTATTTTGAGTGGCTGGGGCCATTTGACACGTGAAGCATCTTTCTTTAAGATGATGATGATTTGTCATCTTCAGAGGGGGGTCCCTCCATTGTCTCCGAATCTTTGCTTTCGCAAAAGTGACAAAGATGTTCTTCAAAAAGTTGTTCTGCATGTCGGCAGAAGTGTTGGCGTGTAGCATTGGATACTTCCATGCTATTGTTCATGAATTTTTCGCCAAACTTGGAGGCTTGACGAAGATCTTCTTGGCTGGTGTTGTTGTAACTCCAGCTTGTAATTATACAATGCGAGTTGGTATAATTAATCTTCTTTTTTGAACCAGAGATAATCTCGATGATTTTTTCTGATATTCTTCTTAAACCATTGATGCGATTGGGATGAAGAATCTCTGTAAAAGGTAGATCTTTGTCTTCCATTGGTTGAGATTGTTCAATATCTCTATTGGCTTTAGAAAGACCAATTTCCAGAAAGTGGTATGGAGAAAGAGTTGATTCTTGAATCCATTCTGGGAGTGAAGAGATGCATCTGATGTAGATCGGATTATCTTTTGCTTTAAGTACTTTCTTTCGAAAGTTTTTAATGGATTCTACCATGTTGCTTGGGAAGAAAATGAGTTCTTGAAGGTTGCAACTTGGGTAGATATTGTCGATTAGTCCAGCTTGAAAGGCTTGGTAGACTAATTTTGCATCTGATCCTTCGAGGAAGTTGAACAGACTTTTTGTTTTCTTGTCCGTAGTGAAAAACTTTTCATGAACAAGGTCTTCTGGGCATGCAGCTCTTGCTTTCTTCCAGATTGTTCTGAAGTCTTCGAAAGAGATTTCAGGATAGTTAACCATTTGTTGAACGTCATTTGGAACGTCAAACCTTTGGTCTCTGTGAGCTTCTTTGACTTTATGAATTTTTGGTCGAAGAAGTGGTTGGTTAGTCTTGCTTGTATCGTCTTGATAAGTGGCAAGGCTTAATCTTGCAGATGCTTCATTTCTGAATTTTTTGCAAGTAACTTTATCAACTTTACAGAATGTTTCTGTAATTCCCCAGTCAGTATGAACACCGGCATGAGGTCCTTTGTAGATTACATAAAATCTTTCAGCTTCTTTGTTAAGAGCTTTTTTGTAATCTGGTGTAAACTCCTGCACAGATTTGTTAATGGGTGACAAGGTTGTCATTTTACTGATTCCTTCAGTACAAGGATTGGTATCAACCAACAAGCTAGTTTTTCCATCAGGAAGAGGAGTAGCTGTCTCCTTTATTATGCTTTTTAGCAAAGCATCAGCTTTCAACGGATTTGTTGATTCTTTACCAGGTGCCGTTTGCACTGGAATAGCCTTTGTTTTTGAGCTTTCGCTTTCCGGTACATTGGTGACCGTTGTTACTTGTTCATACAAGTTGATTTTCTGCTCAATTGCAGATAGCTCTATGAGGAGCATTTGTTTCTTCATCCTCAAAGTGTTGAGGTCTTCCATTTTTGTAAACTCAAATTTTGTTTACTTTTTTCTCTAATCTCCCCCTCTCTTTTTTGTAGGTGAAGTTTTTGTGAGGAAATATGTCATGAGGATCATATCCTTTTATAGGGCTCGAGAGGAGCGAGTGAGATCATGGATGATGTAAGGTATACCTGAAGTCACGGGTGAGGCAGTCTGCCAGTACGTTTTTGTTTCCTGCGAGATGTTCAACAGTGAAAGTATATCGTGAAAACCACTCTTGCCAACGTATTAGCCGGCCTAATTTGTTATCTCCTGCAATCTTAGTTCGGAGGAAATAAGTAAAATTTTTATTATCTGTACGAACCAGGAAATTTACTGGTGTTAAATATACAGAGAATTTTGTAATAACTCTTTTTACAGCGAGTAATTCTTTTTCATTGCTATGGTAGTTTTTCTCAGCTGCTTTGAAACTGCCAGAGGTGTACCTGCAAATTTGTTCTTCGTTTTTGGGGTTTTTAGCTTTTAAAACACCTCCCCAAAATTCATCAGAAGCATCAGTTTCAATAATTAAACTGTCTTCAATGTTTGGAAGATAAAGTTTTGGAAAATTGATTAAAACTTTCTTTATCTTTTTGATGTAGTCTGTATCAGCATTTGACCAATTCCAAATGACATCTTTTTTTAATTTTGCCTGTAAAGGTTTTCTCATGGCTGCAAGTTTTTCAATATATGTTTCAGCATAAGTTAAAACACCAAGAAATCTTTGTAGTTGCTTTTTGTCTTCTAAAACATTTGGAAAGTCATGTAAATGTTCAAGAATATGCTTTTGAGGACAATGGGTACCTTCATTTATTTCTAAACCTAAAAAATTGATTTTTGTTTTGAAAAGATGAGCTTTCTTTTTTGAAAGTATTATACCATGTTTTAAAATAGTTCTGAGAACCTGTGTGACATGAACATAGTGTTCTTGTTCATTTTTGCTGAAGATCATGATGTCATCAACGTATACAGTGCAGAAACCTTCAAGGCCTCGAAGAGCATTCTGCATGTGTCTTTGAAAAATACTAGGAGCTTGTTTAAGCCCAAAGGGTAGTACTTTCCATTGAAAGAGTCCATCAGGACATGTGAAGGCAGTGAGAAGCTGCGATTCTTCATCAAGTAGAACTTGCCAGAAACCTGACTTGCAGTCGAAACTTGAATAAATGTTTTTTCCTCGTAGAAGAGTCAAGAGTTCGTGCATATTGGGGAGATTATGTGAGTCTCCAATAGTTGCATCATTAATTGCTTTGTAGTTAACAACCATTCGCTTCTTTCCTCTTCTTTTCTCTGCTTCTTTATTGACAAGAAAGGCAGGAGACATATGAGGGGATTTTGATTCTATAATTAGTCTCATATCAAGTAATTCTTTGATTTGTTTGGAAAATTCTTCTCTATCTTGTAGAGAGTAAACCATAGGTTTTTCTCTAATAACCGTTTTGGGATCAATAAGCTTGATTGAAGCTTTCATCCATCCTTTGGTTTTATTTGGATCAATAGGATTTTCAGAACAAACTTTTTCAAGAAGATCTTCAATCTGTTTGAACCTGGTAGTTTGAATAGAAATAATCCTTTCTTTATTAATCTCTTCATGAGTTATATTAGTACCTGGAATTTGTTTTTCTTTAGAACCTTTTTCTTGAGTTTCAAGAAAACCTGGTTTTCCTTTGCTATAGGCCTCTGTAACCTTTTTTATAATTACCATATCATTATTAAGATGAAAGGCAATTCTATCTATCCATTGTATGAATGGTCCATAGACTTGACAGAAGTTGTTACCAATTATGATATCAATTCCTGAATTTTGTTGGTAAATAGTGGGAACATTGAAATGTTCTCCTGAAAGTTCGAGATTAATATTTCTACAAACTTTATTAATTTTTATGGTTTCACCATTTGCAATAGTGGCACTAATTTCTTTGGGAGCGTTTTCCCAGAGTTCATCCGGAATGACGAATTTGCTTGCAAGACATAAAGATGCACCTGTGTCTACAAAACAATGTACTCTAAATTTTTTATATCCTTTAAAGTTAAGGAAGGCAGAAACATAAATAGAGTTTGGATTAGTAAGATTCATGATAAGGGAATCATCAATCTTCTGGAGGTTTACGCAAAAATGGTATCAAGGCTCTGATACCAGTTGGGGTGTGTGGATGTGTACGGAATGTGTGGATGTGTACGGAATTTATGTTTTAACAAAGAAGGGAATAAATATAAAAATTGTGAAAAGAAGACTCTTGTATCAATAAATGTATAATTGTGATGTAGTGAGTGTTATACTTACATAGATAGAAACTATTCAAGCCAGCCTGTGTCGTTCTTTGGTCTGTGTGGTTGCTTTCCCTGTTGGCATGGTGCCTGTGGTACTGTTAATCATCGTCGACCTGACACTCTGTCACTTACAAGTTTCATCACTCTAAATTGTATGAACACTCAAAAATAACAAAACAAAGATTTATTGATAACAGAGTTCCCAAAAAGGGAAGACTCTTACAATATTTTACATTTTTCCCCTTCTAAGGGAGGAATTACTCACTAGACATTGAACTGAAAATTTACTAGATAGAGAGTGTTTTTTCTTGCACTCGTTCTTCCGATTCCTTCAAACAAAACATAACTCTCAATTTATAGATACATTGAGAGGGTCTGATCCTTGCCTAATATGTCAGGCATGACGTTTTTATCCACAAAAGATTACATTATTGTGGACAGCTAGAAAGCTTCTAATAATGAAGAAGCGCATTATTATTTTGAGTGGCTGGGGCCATTTGACACGTGAAGCATCTTTCTTTAAGATGATGATGATTTGTCATCTTCAGAGGGGGGTCCCTCCATTGTCTCCGAATCTTTGCTTTCGCAAAAGTGACAAAGATGTTCTTCAAAAAGTTGTTCTGCATGTCGGCAGAAGTGTTGGCGTGTAGCATTGGATACTTCCATGCTATTGTTCATGAATTTTTCGCCAAACTTGGAGGCTTGACGAAGATCTTCTTGGCTGGTGTTGTTGTAACTCCAGCTTGTAATTATACAATGCGAGTTGGTATAATTAATCTTCTTTTTTGAACCAGAGATAATCTCGATGATTTTTTCTGATATTCTTCTTAAACCATTGATGCGATTGGGATGAAGAATCTCTGTAAAAGGTAGATCTTTGTCTTCCATTGGTTGAGATTGTTCAATATCTCTATTGGCTTTAGAAAGACCAATTTCCAGAAAGTGGTATGGAGAAAGAGTTGATTCTTGAATCCATTCTGGGAGTGAAGAGATGCATCTGATGTAGATCGGATTATCTTTTGCTTTAAGTACTTTCTTTCGAAAGTTTTTAATGGATTCTACCATGTTGCTTGGGAAGAAAATGAGTTCTTGAAGGTTGCAACTTGGGTAGATATTGTCGATTAGTCCAGCTTGAAAGGCTTGGTAGACTAATTTTGCATCTGATCCTTCGAGGAAGTTGAACAGACTTTTTGTTTTCTTGTCCGTAGTGAAAAACTTTTCATGAACAAGGTCTTCTGGGCATGCAGCTCTTGCTTTCTTCCAGATTGTTCTGAAGTCTTCGAAAGAGATTTCAGGATAGTTAACCATTTGTTGAACGTCATTTGGAACGTCAAACCTTTGGTCTCTGTGAGCTTCTTTGACTTTATGAATTTTTGGTCGAAGAAGTGGTTGGTTAGTCTTGCTTGTATCGTCTTGATAAGTGGCAAGGCTTAATCTTGCAGATGCTTCATTTCTGAATTTTTTGCAAGTAACTTTATCAACTTTACAGAATGTTTCTGTAATTCCCCAGTCAGTATGAACACCGGCATGAGGTCCTTTGTAGATTACATAAAATCTTTCAGCTTCTTTGTTAAGAGCTTTTTTGTAATCTGGTGTAAACTCCTGCACAGATTTGTTAATGGGTGACAAGGTTGTCATTTTACTGATTCCTTCAGTACAAGGATTGGTATCAACCAACAAGCTAGTTTTTCCATCAGGAAGAGGAGTAGCTGTCTCCTTTATTATGCTTTTTAGCAAAGCATCAGCTTTCAACGGATTTGTTGATTCTTTACCAGGTGCCGTTTGCACTGGAATAGCCTTTGTTTTTGAGCTTTCGCTTTCCGGTACATTGGTGACCGTTGTTACTTGTTCATACAAGTTGATTTTCTGCTCAATTGCAGATAGCTCTATGAGGAGCATTTGTTTCTTCATCCTCAAAGTGTTGAGGTCTTCCATTTTTGTAAACTCAAATTTTGTTTACTTTTTTCTCTAATCTCCCCCTCTCTTTTTTGTAGGTGAAGTTTTTGTGAGGAAATATGTCATGAGGATCATATCCTTTTATAGGGCTCGAGAGGAGCGAGTGAGATCATGGATGATGTAAGGTATACCTGAAGTCACGGGTGAGGCAGTCTGCCAGTACGTTTTTGTTTCCTGCGAGATGTTCAACAGTGAAAGTATATCGTGAAAACCACTCTTGCCAACGTATTAGCCGGCCTAATTTGTTATCTCCTGCAATCTTAGTTCGGAGGAAATAAGTAAAATTTTTATTATCTGTACGAACCAGGAAATTTACTGGTGTTAAATATACAGAGAATTTTGTAATAACTCTTTTTACAGCGAGTAATTCTTTTTCATTGCTATGGTAGTTTTTCTCAGCTGCTTTGAAACTGCCAGAGGTGTACCTGCAAATTTGTTCTTCGTTTTTGGGGTTTTTAGCTTTTAAAACACCTCCCCAAAATTCATCAGAAGCATCAGTTTCAATAATTAAACTGTCTTCAATGTTTGGAAGATAAAGTTTTGGAAAATTGATTAAAACTTTCTTTATCTTTTTGATGTAGTCTGTATCAGCATTTGACCAATTCCAAATGACATCTTTTTTTAATTTTGCCTGTAAAGGTTTTCTCATGGCTGCAAGTTTTTCAATATATGTTTCAGCATAAGTTAAAACACCAAGAAATCTTTGTAGTTGCTTTTTGTCTTCTAAAACATTTGGAAAGTCATGTAAATGTTCAAGAATATGCTTTTGAGGACAATGGGTACCTTCATTTATTTCTAAACCTAAAAAATTGATTTTTGTTTTGAAAAGATGAGCTTTCTTTTTTGAAAGTATTATACCATGTTTTAAAATAGTTCTGAGAACCTGTGTGACATGAACATAGTGTTCTTGTTCATTTTTGCTGAAGATCATGATGTCATCAACGTATACAGTGCAGAAACCTTCAAGGCCTCGAAGAGCATTCTGCATGTGTCTTTGAAAAATACTAGGAGCTTGTTTAAGCCCAAAGGGTAGTACTTTCCATTGAAAGAGTCCATCAGGACATGTGAAGGCAGTGAGAAGCTGCGATTCTTCATCAAGTAGAACTTGCCAGAAACCTGACTTGCAGTCGAAACTTGAATAAATGTTTTTTCCTCGTAGAAGAGTCAAGAGTTCGTGCATATTGGGGAGATTATGTGAGTCTCCAATAGTTGCATCATTAATTGCTTTGTAGTTAACAACCATTCGCTTCTTTCCTCTTCTTTTCTCTGCTTCTTTATTGACAAGAAAGGCAGGAGACATATGAGGGGATTTTGATTCTATAATTAGTCTCATATCAAGTAATTCTTTGATTTGTTTGGAAAATTCTTCTCTATCTTGTAGAGAGTAAACCATAGGTTTTTCTCTAATAACCGTTTTGGGATCAATAAGCTTGATTGAAGCTTTCATCCATCCTTTGGTTTTATTTGGATCAATAGGATTTTCAGAACAAACTTTTTCAAGAAGATCTTCAATCTGTTTGAACCTGGTAGTTTGAATAGAAATAATCCTTTCTTTATTAATCTCTTCATGAGTTATATTAGTACCTGGAATTTGTTTTTCTTTAGAACCTTTTTCTTGAGTTTCAAGAAAACCTGGTTTTCCTTTGCTATAGGCCTCTGTAACCTTTTTTATAATTACCATATCATTATTAAGATGAAAGGCAATTCTATCTATCCATTGTATGAATGGTCCATAGACTTGACAGAAGTTGTTACCAATTATGATATCAATTCCTGAATTTTGTTGGTAAATAGTGGGAACATTGAAATGTTCTCCTGAAAGTTCGAGATTAATATTTCTACAAACTTTATTAATTTTTATGGTTTCACCATTTGCAATAGTGGCACTAATTTCTTTGGGAGCGTTTTCCCAGAGTTCATCCGGAATGACGAATTTGCTTGCAAGACATAAAGATGCACCTGTGTCTACAAAACAATGTACTCTAAATTTTTTATATCCTTTAAAGTTAAGGAAGGCAGAAACATAAATAGAGTTTGGATTAGTAAGATTCATGATAAGGGAATCATCAATCTTCTGGAGGTTTACGCAAAAATGGTTAATCTCCTCCTCCCTGAAAAGCGAGGTATGTATGGGACTAGTCTGAGTCATCCGTTGTTGATTCGTATTCTTCAGTGTCTGATGAAGATTCTGTTTCAACATGATATATAAAAACATGTTGCGTACCATCATACTCTTCTTCAAGAGCTTCATAGCCTCCATTGTTAGCGGTTTGTAAAACCTTGACTTTGTCAGGGTATTTTTTTCTATTTGGACATTCGTTTGCGTAGTGTCCTTCTTCATTGCAGATCCAACACCTACACTTTTTCTTTCCTTGCGGACAAGAAGTAGTTTTCTTAGGTGTTTCTTTTGATGGTTTCTTGAAGTATTTTCCTGGTGAAAATTTTTTTCTTTTCTTTTTCCAAAAAGATTTGTATTTCTTTTTGTTTTTATGCTTTTTCTTAGTATAATTTTTCTTTCCAATATCAAAGTTTTTGAAATCAGAGAGAATGCTACAACAATCTTTGCTTATTGTTTTAAGCTTTTGTTGTTTATATCTGTCTTGACAGATTCTATCAATTTCTTCTTTTGCAATTTTTGTTGCGTAAGAAAGACTGGTTTGCTGGATTTCTCCAGTAGCTTCTTTTTTCCATCTGTCTGTACAGGTTTCTCCAATAATTGGAATTTTCATGAGATAAGCAGATATCCATTGCGCATATTCGCTTCTCTGTGGAATATCATACAAATATGATTCATACATACATGTGTATTTGTCGAGAAGACTAATATCATGTAATTGGAGTTTAGTCATTGAAACTCTTGCTATGTCAACCTTCTTATTAATGGTGAAGTCTTTATTAGAAATATAATCAAGACCTAAGAAAGTAGTGTATATGACATTTATGAGATTATCAAAAAGATCTGAGCCATGCAGTTCTTCATTCCAATTATTGTTTCTTAGGAATTTCTGTACGATTCCATCAGTTTTGTGTTCTAAAAGTAGTAGAACATTTTTTGCTTTTTCAAATTCATCTGGATTTGTTTGTAAGATTAGTGAAATCTCAGTAACCCATTTTTCTACAACTCTTTCTCTGAGTTTTAAATCTTGGATACAATCAATATTGAGTACATTGATCGTATTGGGTCCTTGGCCACTATTTGGAATTCCATTGTGGACAGGCATTTTGAACTCGTATTTCTTTTTATTGCCTCTTCTTGTGGCTGTATAAGAAGATTCTGCTTCATCATCTTCCATATCTGAATATTCGAACTTAACAGTCTTTGTATTTGTTTTAAAATTATCTTCTTGTGGACAGCTAGAAAGCTTCTAATAATGAAGAAGCGCATTATTATTTTGAGTGGCTGGGGCCATTTGACACGTGAAGCATCTTTCTTTAAGATGATGATGATTTGTCATCTTCAGAGGGGGGTCCCTCCATTGTCTCCGAATCTTTGCTTTCGCAAAAGTGACAAAGATGTTCTTCAAAAAGTTGTTCTGCATGTCGGCAGAAGTGTTGGCGTGTAGCATTGGATACTTCCATGCTATTGTTCATGAATTTTTCGCCAAACTTGGAGGCTTGACGAAGATCTTCTTGGCTGGTGTTGTTGTAACTCCAGCTTGTAATTATACAATGCGAGTTGGTATAATTAATCTTCTTTTTTGAACCAGAGATAATCTCGATGATTTTTTCTGATATTCTTCTTAAACCATTGATGCGATTGGGATGAAGAATCTCTGTAAAAGGTAGATCTTTGTCTTCCATTGGTTGAGATTGTTCAATATCTCTATTGGCTTTAGAAAGACCAATTTCCAGAAAGTGGTATGGAGAAAGAGTTGATTCTTGAATCCATTCTGGGAGTGAAGAGATGCATCTGATGTAGATCGGATTATCTTTTGCTTTAAGTACTTTCTTTCGAAAGTTTTTAATGGATTCTACCATGTTGCTTGGGAAGAAAATGAGTTCTTGAAGGTTGCAACTTGGGTAGATATTGTCGATTAGTCCAGCTTGAAAGGCTTGGTAGACTAATTTTGCATCTGATCCTTCGAGGAAGTTGAACAGACTTTTTGTTTTCTTGTCCGTAGTGAAAAACTTTTCATGAACAAGGTCTTCTGGGCATGCAGCTCTTGCTTTCTTCCAGATTGTTCTGAAGTCTTCGAAAGAGATTTCAGGATAGTTAACCATTTGTTGAACGTCATTTGGAACGTCAAACCTTTGGTCTCTGTGAGCTTCTTTGACTTTATGAATTTTTGGTCGAAGAAGTGGTTGGTTAGTCTTGCTTGTATCGTCTTGATAAGTGGCAAGGCTTAATCTTGCAGATGCTTCATTTCTGAATTTTTTGCAAGTAACTTTATCAACTTTACAGAATGTTTCTGTAATTCCCCAGTCAGTATGAACACCGGCATGAGGTCCTTTGTAGATTACATAAAATCTTTCAGCTTCTTTGTTAAGAGCTTTTTTGTAATCTGGTGTAAACTCCTGCACAGATTTGTTAATGGGTGACAAGGTTGTCATTTTACTGATTCCTTCAGTACAAGGATTGGTATCAACCAACAAGCTAGTTTTTCCATCAGGAAGAGGAGTAGCTGTCTCCTTTATTATGCTTTTTAGCAAAGCATCAGCTTTCAACGGATTTGTTGATTCTTTACCAGGTGCCGTTTGCACTGGAATAGCCTTTGTTTTTGAGCTTTCGCTTTCCGGTACATTGGTGACCGTTGTTACTTGTTCATACAAGTTGATTTTCTGCTCAATTGCAGATAGCTCTATGAGGAGCATTTGTTTCTTCATCCTCAAAGTGTTGAGGTCTTCCATTTTTGTAAACTCAAATTTTGTTTACTTTTTTCTCTAATCTCCCCCTCTCTTTTTTGTAGGTGAAGTTTTTGTGAGGAAATATGTCATGAGGATCATATCCTTTTATAGGGCTCGAGAGGAGCGAGTGAGATCATGGATGATGTAAGGTATACCTGAAGTCACGGGTGAGGCAGTCTGCCAGTACGTTTTTGTTTCCTGCGAGATGTTCAACAGTGAAAGTATATCGTGAAAACCACTCTTGCCAACGTATTAGCCGGCCTAATTTGTTATCTCCTGCAATCTTAGTTCGGAGGAAATAAGTAAAATTTTTATTATCTGTACGAACCAGGAAATTTACTGGTGTTAAATATACAGAGAATTTTGTAATAACTCTTTTTACAGCGAGTAATTCTTTTTCATTGCTATGGTAGTTTTTCTCAGCTGCTTTGAAACTGCCAGAGGTGTACCTGCAAATTTGTTCTTCGTTTTTGGGGTTTTTAGCTTTTAAAACACCTCCCCAAAATTCATCAGAAGCATCAGTTTCAATAATTAAACTGTCTTCAATGTTTGGAAGATAAAGTTTTGGAAAATTGATTAAAACTTTCTTTATCTTTTTGATGTAGTCTGTATCAGCATTTGACCAATTCCAAATGACATCTTTTTTTAATTTTGCCTGTAAAGGTTTTCTCATGGCTGCAAGTTTTTCAATATATGTTTCAGCATAAGTTAAAACACCAAGAAATCTTTGTAGTTGCTTTTTGTCTTCTAAAACATTTGGAAAGTCATGTAAATGTTCAAGAATATGCTTTTGAGGACAATGGGTACCTTCATTTATTTCTAAACCTAAAAAATTGATTTTTGTTTTGAAAAGATGAGCTTTCTTTTTTGAAAGTATTATACCATGTTTTAAAATAGTTCTGAGAACCTGTGTGACATGAACATAGTGTTCTTGTTCATTTTTGCTGAAGATCATGATGTCATCAACGTATACAGTGCAGAAACCTTCAAGGCCTCGAAGAGCATTCTGCATGTGTCTTTGAAAAATACTAGGAGCTTGTTTAAGCCCAAAGGGTAGTACTTTCCATTGAAAGAGTCCATCAGGACATGTGAAGGCAGTGAGAAGCTGCGATTCTTCATCAAGTAGAACTTGCCAGAAACCTGACTTGCAGTCGAAACTTGAATAAATGTTTTTTCCTCGTAGAAGAGTCAAGAGTTCGTGCATATTGGGGAGATTATGTGAGTCTCCAATAGTTGCATCATTAATTGCTTTGTAGTTAACAACCATTCGCTTCTTTCCTCTTCTTTTCTCTGCTTCTTTATTGACAAGAAAGGCAGGAGACATATGAGGGGATTTTGATTCTATAATTAGTCTCATATCAAGTAATTCTTTGATTTGTTTGGAAAATTCTTCTCTATCTTGTAGAGAGTAAACCATAGGTTTTTCTCTAATAACCGTTTTGGGATCAATAAGCTTGATTGAAGCTTTCATCCATCCTTTGGTTTTATTTGGATCAATAGGATTTTCAGAACAAACTTTTTCAAGAAGATCTTCAATCTGTTTGAACCTGGTAGTTTGAATAGAAATAATCCTTTCTTTATTAATCTCTTCATGAGTTATATTAGTACCTGGAATTTGTTTTTCTTTAGAACCTTTTTCTTGAGTTTCAAGAAAACCTGGTTTTCCTTTGCTATAGGCCTCTGTAACCTTTTTTATAATTACCATATCATTATTAAGATGAAAGGCAATTCTATCTATCCATTGTATGAATGGTCCATAGACTTGACAGAAGTTGTTACCAATTATGATATCAATTCCTGAATTTTGTTGGTAAATAGTGGGAACATTGAAATGTTCTCCTGAAAGTTCGAGATTAATATTTCTACAAACTTTATTAATTTTTATGGTTTCACCATTTGCAATAGTGGCACTAATTTCTTTGGGAGCGTTTTCCCAGAGTTCATCCGGAATGACGAATTTGCTTGCAAGACATAAAGATGCACCTGTGTCTACAAAACAATGTACTCTAAATTTTTTATATCCTTTAAAGTTAAGGAAGGCAGAAACATAAATAGAGTTTGGATTAGTAAGATTCATGATAAGGGAATCATCAATCTTCTGGAGGTTTACGCAAAAATGGTTAATCTCCTCCTCCCTGAAAAGCGAGGTATGTATGGGACTAGTCTGAGTCATCCGTTGTTGATTCGTATTCTTCAGTGTCTGATGAAGATTCTGTTTCAACATGATATATAAAAACATGTTGCGTACCATCATACTCTTCTTCAAGAGCTTCATAGCCTCCATTGTTAGCGGTTTGTAAAACCTTGACTTTGTCAGGGTATTTTTTTCTATTTGGACATTCGTTTGCGTAGTGTCCTTCTTCATTGCAGATCCAACACCTACACTTTTTCTTTCCTTGCGGACAAGAAGTAGTTTTCTTAGGTGTTTCTTTTGATGGTTTCTTGAAGTATTTTCCTGGTGAAAATTTTTTTCTTTTCTTTTTCCAAAAAGATTTGTATTTCTTTTTGTTTTTATGCTTTTTCTTAGTATAATTTTTCTTTCCAATATCAAAGTTTTTGAAATCAGAGAGAATGCTACAACAATCTTTGCTTATTGTTTTAAGCTTTTGTTGTTTATATCTGTCTTGACAGATTCTATCAATTTCTTCTTTTGCAATTTTTGTTGCGTAAGAAAGACTGGTTTGCTGGATTTCTCCAGTAGCTTCTTTTTTCCATCTGTCTGTACAGGTTTCTCCAATAATTGGAATTTTCATGAGATAAGCAGATATCCATTGCGCATATTCGCTTCTCTGTGGAATATCATACAAATATGATTCATACATACATGTGTATTTGTCGAGAAGACTAATATCATGTAATTGGAGTTTAGTCATTGAAACTCTTGCTATGTCAACCTTCTTATTAATGGTGAAGTCTTTATTAGAAATATAATCAAGACCTAAGAAAGTAGTGTATATGACATTTATGAGATTATCAAAAAGATCTGAGCCATGCAGTTCTTCATTCCAATTATTGTTTCTTAGGAATTTCTGTACGATTCCATCAGTTTTGTGTTCTAAAAGTAGTAGAACATTTTTTGCTTTTTCAAATTCATCTGGATTTGTTTGTAAGATTAGTGAAATCTCAGTAACCCATTTTTCTACAACTCTTTCTCTGAGTTTTAAATCTTGGATACAATCAATATTGAGTACATTGATCGTATTGGGTCCTTGGCCACTATTTGGAATTCCATTGTGGACAGGCATTTTGAACTCGTATTTCTTTTTATTGCCTCTTCTTGTGGCTGTATAAGAAGATTCTGCTTCATCATCTTCCATATCTGAATATTCGAACTTAACAGTCTTTGTATTTGTTTTAAAATTATCTTCTTGTTCTGATTCAGTGTCGGGTTCATTTATTTTAGTCATTCTAAAATATTGATCAAAAAGTTTGGGTTCTTTTTGATACAATTCTTCACATTCTTCAGTTTCTAAAGATAAAAGCTGAATAAGCTTTTGGTCAGTTTTATCATAATCTTCATATTGAAGGTTAAAGAAATATTTCTCGAGACGTTCAGAGATTGTTTCTTTCATTTTTATTCTTTCTTGAAAATGTTAATTTTCTGGGAATCTTTTGAGCTTCCTAAGTCAGGGTTTCCAACACTAGGATTGGGAGGTGAGTATTTCTTAAGACCTGAATATTTTCCAGGCTTGGTTTTTTGTTCTATGATGGAGATATTCTTGATGTGCTCAAGTATGTCTTTATTACATGGGCAAGAGTCAATCTTTTCAGATAACTCTTTAGTAATGTCTGCAATAATTTTTGCAGATGCTACTTCCAACTGGGTAATGGTTACGTATTTATTGAATGTTAAGTCCAAGTTTATAATCAGCCCATCTATTTTTTCATTAAGGAGATTGATTGATCTATTGAGCTCGGGTATCGAGGTGATTGATCTATTGAGCTCGGGTATCGAGGTCATCCTATTAGTTGTTTTAACTGATCATGTATATTAGTGATCTTAATGTTGGTTTCCTTAAGAGTGCCCTCAATATTTGCCTTTTTGGCGACTTCTTCAACAAATTGGTTATTTTTTAAAGAGTTTTCTAAAAGAATAGAATGTTTGTCAATAGACTGGGTTAACTTGATAGTTAATTTATTTTGTCTTTCAATAACTTCGAAGAATTTTTCAAAATCTTTTTTATCAAGATTGTTTTTAACCATAAAGGCTAAATCGTTTTTAAATTGGTTAAAAGGTATTTTATTTTTTGAAATATCTGTAGAAATATCTTTTGAAATACCAAGATAATGGCTTATTTTTGAAGTTTTTAAAAGACATCTTGCAATGATTTGGTTGAGATTATTGCAATGATTTACGATTGTTTGAACACCAGCTTTACCAGAAGTAGAGAAAACGTATTCTTTCTTTTCAGTATTATCGTCAAGAGTTTTAATTTTGACTGTTTTACCTTTTTTATAGAAATGAGGAAAATCAATTTTATTATTCATTTATAATGTCAGTGATTTGTTTGATATTCTGGCGTAGACTATCAATTTTTAAAGACATGTTTCTTATTAAGTTATTATCTTTTCTCTCCGAGCTTTCTCCTATGTGGAGTGAATCCATAGAAATTCTTGGTCTAAGAGTTTCTCCTAGAGCTTTTTTATTTCTAGCTATATTTAAAACCCAAGAGTTTTCTTGAGGATTTATGTCGCAGAATTGTTTATCTTTGACATGGCCTATTTCTGAAAAGACATCATCAAGTTCGATGTACTCGTCTTTCTTATAGTCTATGCTATGGTGACTGTTGGTCAGGGCATATCCTATGAGATATGTTATGGTGAAAGGTTTATCACCTGGACTCATTAGGTCACTTCTTTCAAAGTGATGTATAAAAGATAAGGTTTTATCTATATTTGCAGATTTTAAATCCAGAGCAAACTTTGGATAGACTGAAAACATAAACTTTTGGTAAGCAAGGTTTCCCTTTGCAGCACCTAAGATGCAGTCCTGTCTGTCAGTAATTCTGTTGTCAATTAAGGCCATTTTTATGGGAGAATTTATTCCTGCTTGGAATTGGGATTTTAACAAAATTTTTACAGCTCCGATATGGACCATTCTAATTTTTGATCTAATCTCAACTGGAATACTTTTTAAGTTATTATGTATTTGTTCCTTAGTTAAAAGGGGTAGAAAGACAGCTCCTATTGTATCTTTTATGTCTACGGACATTTCTTTAGTACTAACAAAGTAGAAGATTTCATTTTTCCTTTTAAGGGGATTTAGAATACTAAGTTTAGAAGGAACATTTTTGAAAATGTTTTCTTTCTTTATTTTTAAATCAATTTTCTTAACTCGAGAGAGAAGGTCTTGTTTTATTAAAAGATTTGCATGAAAGCCGTCTTCATCTTCAACATAAGTTAAGATTTGTTTTTCTTCTGAATTATTTTCTTCAGTGTTGTTGAAAATTTCATTATTCATTTTAAGAAAAGCTAACAAGTTAAAATAAACTTTCTGAGTTTTGAAACTAATTTTTTATTTCTATCAAGATGTTCTTGATGTACTTTTTGCTTATGCAGGAGATACATACGTATATTAACCAAGTTTGGTATATATTCATGAGTATGTTTATTTTGTGCTTGTAGAATTCTGAAATCTATATGCACCAAGTCTTTTTTATTATTAAAAAGTATTTTTTTATGTTGAGAGATTTCAATCTCTTTATTATGAATATGTTCAAACTTTACTCTGTAAAGTGTTTTATTATAATGTAATGCCATATTTATCAAGGCTCTGATACCAGTTGGGGTGTGTGGATGTGTACGGAATTTATGTTTTAACAAAGAAGGGAATAAATATAAAAATTGTGAAAAGAAGACTCTTGTATCAATAAATGTATAATTGTGATGTAGTGAGTGTTATACTTACATAGATAGAAACTATTCAAGCCAGCCTGTGTCGTTCTTTGGTCTGTGTGGTTGCTTTCCCTGTTGGCATGGTGCCTGTGGTACTGTTAATCATCGTCGACCTGACACTCTGTCACTTACAAGTTTCATCACTCTAAATTGTATGAACACTCAAAAATAACAAAACAAAGATTTATTGATAACAGAGTTCCCAAAAAGGGAAGACTCTTACAATATTTTACATTTTTCCCCTTCTAAGGGAGGAATTACTCACTAGACATTGAACTGAAAATTTACTAGATAGAGAGTGTTTTTTCTTGCACTCGTTCTTGCGATTCCTTCAAACAAAACATAACTCTCAATTTATAGATACATTGAGAGGGTCTGATCCTTGCCTAATATGTCAGGCATGACGTTTTTATCCACAAAAGATTACATTATTGTGGACAGCTAGAAAGCTTCTAATAATGAAGAAGCGCATTATTATTTTGAGTGGCTGGGGCCATTTGACACGTGAAGCATCTTTCTTTAAGATGATGATGATTTGTCATCTTCAGAGGGGGGTCCCTCCATTGTCTCCGAATCTTTGCTTTCGCAAAAGTGACAAAGATGTTCTTCAAAAAGTTGTTCTGCATGTCGGCAGAAGTGTTGGCGTGTAGCATTGGATACTTCCATGCTATTGTTCATGAATTTTTCGCCAAACTTGGAGGCTTGACGAAGATCTTCTTGGCTGGTGTTGTTGTAACTCCAGCTTGTAATTATACAATGCGAGTTGGTATAATTAATCTTCTTTTTTGAACCAGAGATAATCTCGATGATTTTTTCTGATATTCTTCTTAAACCATTGATGCGATTGGGATGAAGAATCTCTGTAAAAGGTAGATCTTTGTCTTCCATTGGTTGAGATTGTTCAATATCTCTATTGGCTTTAGAAAGACCAATTTCCAGAAAGTGGTATGGAGAAAGAGTTGATTCTTGAATCCATTCTGGGAGTGAAGAGATGCATCTGATGTAGATCGGATTATCTTTTGCTTTAAGTACTTTCTTTCGAAAGTTTTTAATGGATTCTACCATGTTGCTTGGGAAGAAAATGAGTTCTTGAAGGTTGCAACTTGGGTAGATATTGTCGATTAGTCCAGCTTGAAAGGCTTGGTAGACTAATTTTGCATCTGATCCTTCGAGGAAGTTGAACAGACTTTTTGTTTTCTTGTCCGTAGTGAAAAACTTTTCATGAACAAGGTCTTCTGGGCATGCAGCTCTTGCTTTCTTCCAGATTGTTCTGAAGTCTTCGAAAGAGATTTCAGGATAGTTAACCATTTGTTGAACGTCATTTGGAACGTCAAACCTTTGGTCTCTGTGAGCTTCTTTGACTTTATGAATTTTTGGTCGAAGAAGTGGTTGGTTAGTCTTGCTTGTATCGTCTTGATAAGTGGCAAGGCTTAATCTTGCAGATGCTTCATTTCTGAATTTTTTGCAAGTAACTTTATCAACTTTACAGAATGTTTCTGTAATTCCCCAGTCAGTATGAACACCGGCATGAGGTCCTTTGTAGATTACATAAAATCTTTCAGCTTCTTTGTTAAGAGCTTTTTTGTAATCTGGTGTAAACTCCTGCACAGATTTGTTAATGGGTGACAAGGTTGTCATTTTACTGATTCCTTCAGTACAAGGATTGGTATCAACCAACAAGCTAGTTTTTCCATCAGGAAGAGGAGTAGCTGTCTCCTTTATTATGCTTTTTAGCAAAGCATCAGCTTTCAACGGATTTGTTGATTCTTTACCAGGTGCCGTTTGCACTGGAATAGCCTTTGTTTTTGAGCTTTCGCTTTCCGGTACATTGGTGACCGTTGTTACTTGTTCATACAAGTTGATTTTCTGCTCAATTGCAGATAGCTCTATGAGGAGCATTTGTTTCTTCATCCTCAAAGTGTTGAGGTCTTCCATTTTTGTAAACTCAAATTTTGTTTACTTTTTTCTCTAATCTCCCCCTCTCTTTTTTGTAGGTGAAGTTTTTGTGAGGAAATATGTCATGAGGATCATATCCTTTTATAGGGCTCGAGAGGAGCGAGTGAGATCATGGATGATGTAAGGTATACCTGAAGTCACGGGTGAGGCAGTCTGCCAGTACGTTTTTGTTTCCTGCGAGATGTTCAACAGTGAAAGTATATCGTGAAAACCACTCTTGCCAACGTATTAGCCGGCCTAATTTGTTATCTCCTGCAATCTTAGTTCGGAGGAAATAAGTAAAATTTTTATTATCTGTACGAACCAGGAAATTTACTGGTGTTAAATATACAGAGAATTTTGTAATAACTCTTTTTACAGCGAGTAATTCTTTTTCATTGCTATGGTAGTTTTTCTCAGCTGCTTTGAAACTGCCAGAGGTGTACCTGCAAATTTGTTCTTCGTTTTTGGGGTTTTTAGCTTTTAAAACACCTCCCCAAAATTCATCAGAAGCATCAGTTTCAATAATTAAACTGTCTTCAATGTTTGGAAGATAAAGTTTTGGAAAATTGATTAAAACTTTCTTTATCTTTTTGATGTAGTCTGTATCAGCATTTGACCAATTCCAAATGACATCTTTTTTTAATTTTGCCTGTAAAGGTTTTCTCATGGCTGCAAGTTTTTCAATATATGTTTCAGCATAAGTTAAAACACCAAGAAATCTTTGTAGTTGCTTTTTGTCTTCTAAAACATTTGGAAAGTCATGTAAATGTTCAAGAATATGCTTTTGAGGACAATGGGTACCTTCATTTATTTCTAAACCTAAAAAATTGATTTTTGTTTTGAAAAGATGAGCTTTCTTTTTTGAAAGTATTATACCATGTTTTAAAATAGTTCTGAGAACCTGTGTGACATGAACATAGTGTTCTTGTTCATTTTTGCTGAAGATCATGATGTCATCAACGTATACAGTGCAGAAACCTTCAAGGCCTCGAAGAGCATTCTGCATGTGTCTTTGAAAAATACTAGGAGCTTGTTTAAGCCCAAAGGGTAGTACTTTCCATTGAAAGAGTCCATCAGGACATGTGAAGGCAGTGAGAAGCTGCGATTCTTCATCAAGTAGAACTTGCCAGAAACCTGACTTGCAGTCGAAACTTGAATAAATGTTTTTTCCTCGTAGAAGAGTCAAGAGTTCGTGCATATTGGGGAGATTATGTGAGTCTCCAATAGTTGCATCATTAATTGCTTTGTAGTTAACAACCATTCGCTTCTTTCCTCTTCTTTTCTCTGCTTCTTTATTGACAAGAAAGGCAGGAGACATATGAGGGGATTTTGATTCTATAATTAGTCTCATATCAAGTAATTCTTTGATTTGTTTGGAAAATTCTTCTCTATCTTGTAGAGAGTAAACCATAGGTTTTTCTCTAATAACCGTTTTGGGATCAATAAGCTTGATTGAAGCTTTCATCCATCCTTTGGTTTTATTTGGATCAATAGGATTTTCAGAACAAACTTTTTCAAGAAGATCTTCAATCTGTTTGAACCTGGTAGTTTGAATAGAAATAATCCTTTCTTTATTAATCTCTTCATGAGTTATATTAGTACCTGGAATTTGTTTTTCTTTAGAACCTTTTTCTTGAGTTTCAAGAAAACCTGGTTTTCCTTTGCTATAGGCCTCTGTAACCTTTTTTATAATTACCATATCATTATTAAGATGAAAGGCAATTCTATCTATCCATTGTATGAATGGTCCATAGACTTGACAGAAGTTGTTACCAATTATGATATCAATTCCTGAATTTTGTTGGTAAATAGTGGGAACATTGAAATGTTCTCCTGAAAGTTCGAGATTAATATTTCTACAAACTTTATTAATTTTTATGGTTTCACCATTTGCAATAGTGGCACTAATTTCTTTGGGAGCGTTTTCCCAGAGTTCATCCGGAATGACGAATTTGCTTGCAAGACATAAAGATGCACCTGTGTCTACAAAACAATGTACTCTAAATTTTTTATATCCTTTAAAGTTAAGGAAGGCAGAAACATAAATAGAGTTTGGATTAGTAAGATTCATGATAAGGGAATCATCAATCTTCTGGAGGTTTACGCAAAAATGGTTAATCTCCTCCTCCCTGAAAAGCGAGGTATGTATGGGACTAGTCTGAGTCATCCGTTGTTGATTCGTATTCTTCAGTGTCTGATGAAGATTCTGTTTCAACATGATATATAAAAACATGTTGCGTACCATCATACTCTTCTTCAAGAGCTTCATAGCCTCCATTGTTAGCGGTTTGTAAAACCTTGACTTTGTCAGGGTATTTTTTTCTATTTGGACATTCGTTTGCGTAGTGTCCTTCTTCATTGCAGATCCAACACCTACACTTTTTCTTTCCTTGCGGACAAGAAGTAGTTTTCTTAGGTGTTTCTTTTGATGGTTTCTTGAAGTATTTTCCTGGTGAAAATTTTTTTCTTTTCTTTTTCCAAAAAGATTTGTATTTCTTTTTGTTTTTATGCTTTTTCTTAGTATAATTTTTCTTTCCAATATCAAAGTTTTTGAAATCAGAGAGAATGCTACAACAATCTTTGCTTATTGTTTTAAGCTTTTGTTGTTTATATCTGTCTTGACAGATTCTATCAATTTCTTCTTTTGCAATTTTTGTTGCGTAAGAAAGACTGGTTTGCTGGATTTCTCCAGTAGCTTCTTTTTTCCATCTGTCTGTACAGGTTTCTCCAATAATTGGAATTTTCATGAGATAAGCAGATATCCATTGCGCATATTCGCTTCTCTGTGGAATATCATACAAATATGATTCATACATACATGTGTATTTGTCGAGAAGACTAATATCATGTAATTGGAGTTTAGTCATTGAAACTCTTGCTATGTCAACCTTCTTATTAATGGTGAAGTCTTTATTAGAAATATAATCAAGACCTAAGAAAGTAGTGTATATGACATTTATGAGATTATCAAAAAGATCTGAGCCATGCAGTTCTTCATTCCAATTATTGTTTCTTAGGAATTTCTGTACGATTCCATCAGTTTTGTGTTCTAAAAGTAGTAGAACATTTTTTGCTTTTTCAAATTCATCTGGATTTGTTTGTAAGATTAGTGAAATCTCAGTAACCCATTTTTCTACAACTCTTTCTCTGAGTTTTAAATCTTGGATACAATCAATATTGAGTACATTGATCGTATTGGGTCCTTGGCCACTATTTGGAATTCCATTGTGGACAGGCATTTTGAACTCGTATTTCTTTTTATTGCCTCTTCTTGTGGCTGTATAAGAAGATTCTGCTTCATCATCTTCCATATCTGAATATTCGAACTTAACAGTCTTTGTATTTGTTTTAAAATTATCTTCTTGTTCTGATTCAGTGTCGGGTTCATTTATTTTAGTCATTCTAAAATATTGATCAAAAAGTTTGGGTTCTTTTTGATACAATTCTTCACATTCTTCAGTTTCTAAAGATAAAAGCTGAATAAGCTTTTGGTCAGTTTTATCATAATCTTCATATTGAAGGTTAAAGAAATATTTCTCGAGACGTTCAGAGATTGTTTCTTTCATTTTTATTCTTTCTTGAAAATGTTAATTTTCTGGGAATCTTTTGAGCTTCCTAAGTCAGGGTTTCCAACACTAGGATTGGGAGGTGAGTATTTCTTAAGACCTGAATATTTTCCAGGCTTGGTTTTTTGTTCTATGATGGAGATATTCTTGATGTGCTCAAGTATGTCTTTATTACATGGGCAAGAGTCAATCTTTTCAGATAACTCTTTAGTAATGTCTGCAATAATTTTTGCAGATGCTACTTCCAACTGGGTAATGGTTACGTATTTATTGAATGTTAAGTCCAAGTTTATAATCAGCCCATCTATTTTTTCATTAAGGAGATTGATTGATCTATTGAGCTCGGGTATCGAGGTGATTGATCTATTGAGCTCGGGTATCGAGGTCATCCTATTAGTTGTTTTAACTGATCATGTATATTAGTGATCTTAATGTTGGTTTCCTTAAGAGTGCCCTCAATATTTGCCTTTTTGGCGACTTCTTCAACAAATTGGTTATTTTTTAAAGAGTTTTCTAAAAGAATAGAATGTTTGTCAATAGACTGGGTTAACTTGATAGTTAATTTATTTTGTCTTTCAATAACTTCGAAGAATTTTTCAAAATCTTTTTTATCAAGATTGTTTTTAACCATAAAGGCTAAATCGTTTTTAAATTGGTTAAAAGGTATTTTATTTTTTGAAATATCTGTAGAAATATCTTTTGAAATACCAAGATAATGGCTTATTTTTGAAGTTTTTAAAAGACATCTTGCAATGATTTGGTTGAGATTATTGCAATGATTTACGATTGTTTGAACACCAGCTTTACCAGAAGTAGAGAAAACGTATTCTTTCTTTTCAGTATTATCGTCAAGAGTTTTAATTTTGACTGTTTTACCTTTTTTATAGAAATGAGGAAAATCAATTTTATTATTCATTTATAATGTCAGTGATTTGTTTGATATTCTGGCGTAGACTATCAATTTTTAAAGACATGTTTCTTATTAAGTTATTATCTTTTCTCTCCGAGCTTTCTCCTATGTGGAGTGAATCCATAGAAATTCTTGGTCTAAGAGTTTCTCCTAGAGCTTTTTTATTTCTAGCTATATTTAAAACCCAAGAGTTTTCTTGAGGATTTATGTCGCAGAATTGTTTATCTTTGACATGGCCTATTTCTGAAAAGACATCATCAAGTTCGATGTACTCGTCTTTCTTATAGTCTATGCTATGGTGACTGTTGGTCAGGGCATATCCTATGAGATATGTTATGGTGAAAGGTTTATCACCTGGACTCATTAGGTCACTTCTTTCAAAGTGATGTATAAAAGATAAGGTTTTATCTATATTTGCAGATTTTAAATCCAGAGCAAACTTTGGATAGACTGAAAACATAAACTTTTGGTAAGCAAGGTTTCCCTTTGCAGCACCTAAGATGCAGTCCTGTCTGTCAGTAATTCTGTTGTCAATTAAGGCCATTTTTATGGGAGAATTTATTCCTGCTTGGAATTGGGATTTTAACAAAATTTTTACAGCTCCGATATGGACCATTCTAATTTTTGATCTAATCTCAACTGGAATACTTTTTAAGTTATTATGTATTTGTTCCTTAGTTAAAAGGGGTAGAAAGACAGCTCCTATTGTATCTTTTATGTCTACGGACACTTCTTTAGTACTAACAAAGTAGAAGATTTCATTTTTCCTTTTAAGGGGATTTAGAATACTAAGTTTAGAAGGAACATTTTTGAAAATGTTTTCTTTCTTTATTTTTAAATCAATTTTCTTAACTCGAGAGAGAAGGTCTTGTTTTATTAAAAGATTTGCATGAAAGCCGTCTTCATCTTCAACATAAGTTAAGATTTGTTTTTCTTCTGAATTATTTTCTTCAGTGTTGTTGAAAATTTCATTATTCATTTTAAGAAAAGCTAACAAGTTAAAATAAACTTTCTGAGTTTTGAAACTAATTTTTTATTTCTATCAAGATGTTCTTGATATACTTTTTGCTTATGCAGGAGATACATACGTATATTAACCAAGTTTGGTATATATTCATGAGTATGTTTATTTTGTGCTTGTAGAATTCTGAAATCTATATGCACCAAGTCTTTTTTATTATTAAAAAGTATTTTTTTATGTTGAGAGATTTCAATCTCTTTATTATGAATATGTTCAAACTTTACTCTGTAAAGTGTTTTATTATAATGTAATGCCATATTTATCAAGGCTCTGATACCAGTTGGGGTGTGTGGATGTGTACGGAATTTATGTTTTAACAAAGAAGGGAATAAATATAAAAATTGTGAAAAGAAGACTCTTGTATCAATAAATGTATAATTGTGATGTAGTGAGTGTTATACTTACATAGATAGAAACTATTCAAGCCAGCCTGTGTCGTTCTTTGGTCTGTGTGGTTGCTTTCCCTGTTGGCATGGTGCCTGTGGTACTGTTAATCATCGTCGACCTGACACTCTGTCACTTACAAGTTTCATCACTCTAAATTGTATGAACACTCAAAAATAACAAAACAAAGATTTATTGATAACAGAGTTCCCAAAAAGGGAAGACTCTTACAATATTTTACATTTTTCCCCTTCTAAGGGAGGAATTACTCACTAGACATTGAACTGAAAATTTACTAGATAGAGAGTGTTTTTTCTTGCACTCGTTCTTGCGATCCCTTCAAACAAAACATAACTCTCAATTTATAGATACATTGAGAGGGTCTGATCCTTGCCTAATATGTCAGGCATGACGTTTTTATCCACAAAAGATTACATTATTGTGGACAGCTAGAAAGCTTCTAATAATGAAGAAGCGCATTATTATTTTGAGTGGCTGGGGCCATTTGACACGTGAAGCATCTTTCTTTAAGATGATGATGATTTGTCATCTTCAGAGGGGGGTCCCTCCATTGTCTCCGAATCTTTGCTTTCGCAAAAGTGACAAAGATGTTCTTCAAAAAGTTGTTCTGCATGTCGGCAGAAGTGTTGGCGTGTAGCATTGGATACTTCCATGCTATTGTTCATGAATTTTTCGCCAAACTTGGAGGCTTGACGAAGATCTTCTTGGCTGGTGTTGTTGTAACTCCAGCTTGTAATTATACAATGCGAGTTGGTATAATTAATCTTCTTTTTTGAACCAGAGATAATCTCGATGATTTTTTCTGATATTCTTCTTAAACCATTGATGCGATTGGGATGAAGAATCTCTGTAAAAGGTAGATCTTTGTCTTCCATTGGTTGAGATTGTTCAATATCTCTATTGGCTTTAGAAAGACCAATTTCCAGAAAGTGGTATGGAGAAAGAGTTGATTCTTGAATCCATTCTGGGAGTGAAGAGATGCATCTGATGTAGATCGGATTATCTTTTGCTTTAAGTACTTTCTTTCGAAAGTTTTTAATGGATTCTACCATGTTGCTTGGGAAGAAAATGAGTTCTTGAAGGTTGCAACTTGGGTAGATATTGTCGATTAGTCCAGCTTGAAAGGCTTGGTAGACTAATTTTGCATCTGATCCTTCGAGGAAGTTGAACAGACTTTTTGTTTTCTTGTCCGTAGTGAAAAACTTTTCATGAACAAGGTCTTCTGGGCATGCAGCTCTTGCTTTCTTCCAGATTGTTCTGAAGTCTTCGAAAGAGATTTCAGGATAGTTAACCATTTGTTGAACGTCATTTGGAACGTCAAACCTTTGGTCTCTGTGAGCTTCTTTGACTTTATGAATTTTTGGTCGAAGAAGTGGTTGGTTAGTCTTGCTTGTATCGTCTTGATAAGTGGCAAGGCTTAATCTTGCAGATGCTTCATTTCTGAATTTTTTGCAAGTAACTTTATCAACTTTACAGAATGTTTCTGTAATTCCCCAGTCAGTATGAACACCGGCATGAGGTCCTTTGTAGATTACATAAAATCTTTCAGCTTCTTTGTTAAGAGCTTTTTTGTAATCTGGTGTAAACTCCTGCACAGATTTGTTAATGGGTGACAAGGTTGTCATTTTACTGATTCCTTCAGTACAAGGATTGGTATCAACCAACAAGCTAGTTTTTCCATCAGGAAGAGGAGTAGCTGTCTCCTTTATTATGCTTTTTAGCAAAGCATCAGCTTTCAACGGATTTGTTGATTCTTTACCAGGTGCCGTTTGCACTGGAATAGCCTTTGTTTTTGAGCTTTCGCTTTCCGGTACATTGGTGACCGTTGTTACTTGTTCATACAAGTTGATTTTCTGCTCAATTGCAGATAGCTCTATGAGGAGCATTTGTTTCTTCATCCTCAAAGTGTTGAGGTCTTCCATTTTTGTAAACTCAAATTTTGTTTACTTTTTTCTCTAATCTCCCCCTCTCTTTTTTGTAGGTGAAGTTTTTGTGAGGAAATATGTCATGAGGATCATATCCTTTTATAGGGCTCGAGAGGAGCGAGTGAGATCATGGATGATGTAAGGTATACCTGAAGTCACGGGTGAGGCAGTCTGCCAGTACGTTTTTGTTTCCTGCGAGATGTTCAACAGTGAAAGTATATCGTGAAAACCACTCTTGCCAACGTATTAGCCGGCCTAATTTGTTATCTCCTGCAATCTTAGTTCGGAGGAAATAAGTAAAATTTTTATTATCTGTACGAACCAGGAAATTTACTGGTGTTAAATATACAGAGAATTTTGTAATAACTCTTTTTACAGCGAGTAATTCTTTTTCATTGCTATGGTAGTTTTTCTCAGCTGCTTTGAAACTGCCAGAGGTGTACCTGCAAATTTGTTCTTCGTTTTTGGGGTTTTTAGCTTTTAAAACACCTCCCCAAAATTCATCAGAAGCATCAGTTTCAATAATTAAACTGTCTTCAATGTTTGGAAGATAAAGTTTTGGAAAATTGATTAAAACTTTCTTTATCTTTTTGATGTAGTCTGTATCAGCATTTGACCAATTCCAAATGACATCTTTTTTTAATTTTGCCTGTAAAGGTTTTCTCATGGCTGCAAGTTTTTCAATATATGTTTCAGCATAAGTTAAAACACCAAGAAATCTTTGTAGTTGCTTTTTGTCTTCTAAAACATTTGGAAAGTCATGTAAATGTTCAAGAATATGCTTTTGAGGACAATGGGTACCTTCATTTATTTCTAAACCTAAAAAATTGATTTTTGTTTTGAAAAGATGAGCTTTCTTTTTTGAAAGTATTATACCATGTTTTAAAATAGTTCTGAGAACCTGTGTGACATGAACATAGTGTTCTTGTTCATTTTTGCTGAAGATCATGATGTCATCAACGTATACAGTGCAGAAACCTTCAAGGCCTCGAAGAGCATTCTGCATGTGTCTTTGAAAAATACTAGGAGCTTGTTTAAGCCCAAAGGGTAGTACTTTCCATTGAAAGAGTCCATCAGGACATGTGAAGGCAGTGAGAAGCTGCGATTCTTCATCAAGTAGAACTTGCCAGAAACCTGACTTGCAGTCGAAACTTGAATAAATGTTTTTTCCTCGTAGAAGAGTCAAGAGTTCGTGCATATTGGGGAGATTATGTGAGTCTCCAATAGTTGCATCATTAATTGCTTTGTAGTTAACAACCATTCGCTTCTTTCCTCTTCTTTTCTCTGCTTCTTTATTGACAAGAAAGGCAGGAGACATATGAGGGGATTTTGATTCTATAATTAGTCTCATATCAAGTAATTCTTTGATTTGTTTGGAAAATTCTTCTCTATCTTGTAGAGAGTAAACCATAGGTTTTTCTCTAATAACCGTTTTGGGATCAATAAGCTTGATTGAAGCTTTCATCCATCCTTTGGTTTTATTTGGATCAATAGGATTTTCAGAACAAACTTTTTCAAGAAGATCTTCAATCTGTTTGAACCTGGTAGTTTGAATAGAAATAATCCTTTCTTTATTAATCTCTTCATGAGTTATATTAGTACCTGGAATTTGTTTTTCTTTAGAACCTTTTTCTTGAGTTTCAAGAAAACCTGGTTTTCCTTTGCTATAGGCCTCTGTAACCTTTTTTATAATTACCATATCATTATTAAGATGAAAGGCAATTCTATCTATCCATTGTATGAATGGTCCATAGACTTGACAGAAGTTGTTACCAATTATGATATCAATTCCTGAATTTTGTTGGTAAATAGTGGGAACATTGAAATGTTCTCCTGAAAGTTCGAGATTAATATTTCTACAAACTTTATTAATTTTTATGGTTTCACCATTTGCAATAGTGGCACTAATTTCTTTGGGAGCGTTTTCCCAGAGTTCATCCGGAATGACGAATTTGCTTGCAAGACATAAAGATGCACCTGTGTCTACAAAACAATGTACTCTAAATTTTTTATATCCTTTAAAGTTAAGGAAGGCAGAAACATAAATAGAGTTTGGATTAGTAAGATTCATGATAAGGGAATCATCAATCTTCTGGAGGTTTACGCAAAAATGGTTAATCTCCTCCTCCCTGAAAAGCGAGGTATGTATGGGACTAGTCTGAGTCATCCGTTGTTGATTCGTATTCTTCAGTGTCTGATGAAGATTCTGTTTCAACATGATATATAAAAACATGTTGCGTACCATCATACTCTTCTTCAAGAGCTTCATAGCCTCCATTGTTAGCGGTTTGTAAAACCTTGACTTTGTCAGGGTATTTTTTTCTATTTGGACATTCGTTTGCGTAGTGTCCTTCTTCATTGCAGATCCAACACCTACACTTTTTCTTTCCTTGCGGACAAGAAGTAGTTTTCTTAGGTGTTTCTTTTGATGGTTTCTTGAAGTATTTTCCTGGTGAAAATTTTTTTCTTTTCTTTTTCCAAAAAGATTTGTATTTCTTTTTGTTTTTATGCTTTTTCTTAGTATAATTTTTCTTTCCAATATCAAAGTTTTTGAAATCAGAGAGAATGCTACAACAATCTTTGCTTATTGTTTTAAGCTTTTGTTGTTTATATCTGTCTTGACAGATTCTATCAATTTCTTCTTTTGCAATTTTTGTTGCGTAAGAAAGACTGGTTTGCTGGATTTCTCCAGTAGCTTCTTTTTTCCATCTGTCTGTACAGGTTTCTCCAATAATTGGAATTTTCATGAGATAAGCAGATATCCATTGCGCATATTCGCTTCTCTGTGGAATATCATACAAATATGATTCATACATACATGTGTATTTGTCGAGAAGACTAATATCATGTAATTGGAGTTTAGTCATTGAAACTCTTGCTATGTCAACCTTCTTATTAATGGTGAAGTCTTTATTAGAAATATAATCAAGACCTAAGAAAGTAGTGTATATGACATTTATGAGATTATCAAAAAGATCTGAGCCATGCAGTTCTTCATTCCAATTATTGTTTCTTAGGAATTTCTGTACGATTCCATCAGTTTTGTGTTCTAAAAGTAGTAGAACATTTTTTGCTTTTTCAAATTCATCTGGATTTGTTTGTAAGATTAGTGAAATCTCAGTAACCCATTTTTCTACAACTCTTTCTCTGAGTTTTAAATCTTGGATACAATCAATATTGAGTACATTGATCGTATTGGGTCCTTGGCCACTATTTGGAATTCCATTGTGGACAGGCATTTTGAACTCGTATTTCTTTTTATTGCCTCTTCTTGTGGCTGTATAAGAAGATTCTGCTTCATCATCTTCCATATCTGAATATTCGAACTTAACAGTCTTTGTATTTGTTTTAAAATTATCTTCTTGTTCTGATTCAGTGTCGGGTTCATTTATTTTAGTCATTCTAAAATATTGATCAAAAAGTTTGGGTTCTTTTTGATACAATTCTTCACATTCTTCAGTTTCTAAAGATAAAAGCTGAATAAGCTTTTGGTCAGTTTTATCATAATCTTCATATTGAAGGTTAAAGAAATATTTCTCGAGACGTTCAGAGATTGTTTCTTTCATTTTTATTCTTTCTTGAAAATGTTAATTTTCTGGGAATCTTTTGAGCTTCCTAAGTCAGGGTTTCCAACACTAGGATTGGGAGGTGAGTATTTCTTAAGACCTGAATATTTTCCAGGCTTGGTTTTTTGTTCTATGATGGAGATATTCTTGATGTGCTCAAGTATGTCTTTATTACATGGGCAAGAGTCAATCTTTTCAGATAACTCTTTAGTAATGTCTGCAATAATTTTTGCAGATGCTACTTCCAACTGGGTAATGGTTACGTATTTATTGAATGTTAAGTCCAAGTTTATAATCAGCCCATCTATTTTTTCATTAAGGAGATTGATTGATCTATTGAGCTCGGGTATCGAGGTGATTGATCTATTGAGCTCGGGTATCGAGGTCATCCTATTAGTTGTTTTAACTGATCATGTATATTAGTGATCTTAATGTTGGTTTCCTTAAGAGTGCCCTCAATATTTGCCTTTTTGGCGACTTCTTCAACAAATTGGTTATTTTTTAAAGAGTTTTCTAAAAGAATAGAATGTTTGTCAATAGACTGGGTTAACTTGATAGTTAATTTATTTTGTCTTTCAATAACTTCGAAGAATTTTTCAAAATCTTTTTTATCAAGATTGTTTTTAACCATAAAGGCTAAATCGTTTTTAAATTGGTTAAAAGGTATTTTATTTTTTGAAATATCTGTAGAAATATCTTTTGAAATACCAAGATAATGGCTTATTTTTGAAGTTTTTAAAAGACATCTTGCAATGATTTGGTTGAGATTATTGCAATGATTTACGATTGTTTGAACACCAGCTTTACCAGAAGTAGAGAAAACGTATTCTTTCTTTTCAGTATTATCGTCAAGAGTTTTAATTTTGACTGTTTTACCTTTTTTATAGAAATGAGGAAAATCAATTTTATTATTCATTTATAATGTCAGTGATTTGTTTGATATTCTGGCGTAGACTATCAATTTTTAAAGACATGTTTCTTATTAAGTTATTATCTTTTCTCTCCGAGCTTTCTCCTATGTGGAGTGAATCCATAGAAATTCTTGGTCTAAGAGTTTCTCCTAGAGCTTTTTTATTTCTAGCTATATTTAAAACCCAAGAGTTTTCTTGAGGATTTATGTCGCAGAATTGTTTATCTTTGACATGGCCTATTTCTGAAAAGACATCATCAAGTTCGATGTACTCGTCTTTCTTATAGTCTATGCTATGGTGACTGTTGGTCAGGGCATATCCTATGAGATATGTTATGGTGAAAGGTTTATCACCTGGACTCATTAGGTCACTTCTTTCAAAGTGATGTATAAAAGATAAGGTTTTATCTATATTTGCAGATTTTAAATCCAGAGCAAACTTTGGATAGACTGAAAACATAAACTTTTGGTAAGCAAGGTTTCCCTTTGCAGCACCTAAGATGCAGTCCTGTCTGTCAGTAATTCTGTTGTCAATTAAGGCCATTTTTATGGGAGAATTTATTCCTGCTTGGAATTGGGATTTTAACAAAATTTTTACAGCTCCGATATGGACCATTCTAATTTTTGATCTAATCTCAACTGGAATACTTTTTAAGTTATTATGTATTTGTTCCTTAGTTAAAAGGGGTAGAAAGACAGCTCCTATTGTATCTTTTATGTCTACGGACATTTCTTTAGTACTAACAAAGTAGAAGATTTCATTTTTCCTTTTAAGGGGATTTAGAATACTAAGTTTAGAAGGAACATTTTTGAAAATGTTTTCTTTCTTTATTTTTAAATCAATTTTCTTAACTCGAGAGAGAAGGTCTTGTTTTATTAAAAGATTTGCATGAAAGCCGTCTTCATCTTCAACATAAGTTAAGATTTGTTTTTCTTCTGAATTATTTTCTTCAGTGTTGTTGAAAATTTCATTATTCATTTTAAGAAAAGCTAACAAGTTAAAATAAACTTTCTGAGTTTTGAAACTAATTTTTTATTTCTATCAAGATGTTCTTGATGTACTTTTTGCTTATGCAGGAGATACATACGTATATTAACCAAGTTTGGTATATATTCATGAGTATGTTTATTTTGTGCTTGTAGAATTCTGAAATCTATATGCACCAAGTCTTTTTTATTATTAAAAAGTATTTTTTTATGTTGAGAGATTTCAATCTCTTTATTATGAATATGTTCAAACTTTACTCTGTAAAGTGTTTTATTATAATGTAATGCCATATTTATCAAGGCTCTGATACCAGTTGGGGTGTGTGGATGTGTACGGAATTTATGTTTTAACAAAGAAGGGAATAAATATAAAAATTGTGAAAAGAAGACTCTTGTATCAATAAATGTATAATTGTGATGTAGTGAGTGTTATACTTACATAGATAGAAACTATTCAAGCCAGCCTGTGTCGTTCTTTGGTCTGTGTGGTTGCTTTCCCTGTTGGCATGGTGCCTGTGGTACTGTTAATCATCGTCGACCTGACACTCTGTCACTTACAAGTTTCATCACTCTAAATTGTATGAACACTCAAAAATAACAAAACAAAGATTTATTGATAACAGAGTTCCCAAAAAGGGAAGACTCTTACAATATTTTACATTTTTCCCCTTCTAAGGGAGGAATTACTCACTAGACATTGAACTGAAAATTTACTAGATAGAGAGTGTTTTTTCTTGCACTCGTTCTTGCGATTTCTTCAAACAAAACATAACTCTCAATTTATAGATACATTGAGAGGGTCTGATCCTTGCCTAATATGTCAGGCATGACGTTTTTATCCACAAAAGATTACATTATTGTGGACAGCTAGAAAGCTTCTAATAATGAAGAAGCGCATTATTATTTTGAGTGGCTGGGGCCATTTGACACGTGAAGCATCTTTCTTTAAGATGATGATGATTTGTCATCTTCAGAGGGGGGTCCCTCCATTGTCTCCGAATCTTTGCTTTCGCAAAAGTGACAAAGATGTTCTTCAAAAAGTTGTTCTGCATGTCGGCAGAAGTGTTGGCGTGTAGCATTGGATACTTCCATGCTATTGTTCATGAATTTTTCGCCAAACTTGGAGGCTTGACGAAGATCTTCTTGGCTGGTGTTGTTGTAACTCCAGCTTGTAATTATACAATGCGAGTTGGTATAATTAATCTTCTTTTTTGAACCAGAGATAATCTCGATGATTTTTTCTGATATTCTTCTTAAACCATTGATGCGATTGGGATGAAGAATCTCTGTAAAAGGTAGATCTTTGTCTTCCATTGGTTGAGATTGTTCAATATCTCTATTGGCTTTAGAAAGACCAATTTCCAGAAAGTGGTATGGAGAAAGAGTTGATTCTTGAATCCATTCTGGGAGTGAAGAGATGCATCTGATGTAGATCGGATTATCTTTTGCTTTAAGTACTTTCTTTCGAAAGTTTTTAATGGATTCTACCATGTTGCTTGGGAAGAAAATGAGTTCTTGAAGGTTGCAACTTGGGTAGATATTGTCGATTAGTCCAGCTTGAAAGGCTTGGTAGACTAATTTTGCATCTGATCCTTCGAGGAAGTTGAACAGACTTTTTGTTTTCTTGTCCGTAGTGAAAAACTTTTCATGAACAAGGTCTTCTGGGCATGCAGCTCTTGCTTTCTTCCAGATTGTTCTGAAGTCTTCGAAAGAGATTTCAGGATAGTTAACCATTTGTTGAACGTCATTTGGAACGTCAAACCTTTGGTCTCTGTGAGCTTCTTTGACTTTATGAATTTTTGGTCGAAGAAGTGGTTGGTTAGTCTTGCTTGTATCGTCTTGATAAGTGGCAAGGCTTAATCTTGCAGATGCTTCATTTCTGAATTTTTTGCAAGTAACTTTATCAACTTTACAGAATGTTTCTGTAATTCCCCAGTCAGTATGAACACCGGCATGAGGTCCTTTGTAGATTACATAAAATCTTTCAGCTTCTTTGTTAAGAGCTTTTTTGTAATCTGGTGTAAACTCCTGCACAGATTTGTTAATGGGTGACAAGGTTGTCATTTTACTGATTCCTTCAGTACAAGGATTGGTATCAACCAACAAGCTAGTTTTTCCATCAGGAAGAGGAGTAGCTGTCTCCTTTATTATGCTTTTTAGCAAAGCATCAGCTTTCAACGGATTTGTTGATTCTTTACCAGGTGCCGTTTGCACTGGAATAGCCTTTGTTTTTGAGCTTTCGCTTTCCGGTACATTGGTGACCGTTGTTACTTGTTCATACAAGTTGATTTTCTGCTCAATTGCAGATAGCTCTATGAGGAGCATTTGTTTCTTCATCCTCAAAGTGTTGAGGTCTTCCATTTTTGTAAACTCAAATTTTGTTTACTTTTTTCTCTAATCTCCCCCTCTCTTTTTTGTAGGTGAAGTTTTTGTGAGGAAATATGTCATGAGGATCATATCCTTTTATAGGGCTCGAGAGGAGCGAGTGAGATCATGGATGATGTAAGGTATACCTGAAGTCACGGGTGAGGCAGTCTGCCAGTACGTTTTTGTTTCCTGCGAGATGTTCAACAGTGAAAGTATATCGTGAAAACCACTCTTGCCAACGTATTAGCCGGCCTAATTTGTTATCTCCTGCAATCTTAGTTCGGAGGAAATAAGTAAAATTTTTATTATCTGTACGAACCAGGAAATTTACTGGTGTTAAATATACAGAGAATTTTGTAATAACTCTTTTTACAGCGAGTAATTCTTTTTCATTGCTATGGTAGTTTTTCTCAGCTGCTTTGAAACTGCCAGAGGTGTACCTGCAAATTTGTTCTTCGTTTTTGGGGTTTTTAGCTTTTAAAACACCTCCCCAAAATTCATCAGAAGCATCAGTTTCAATAATTAAACTGTCTTCAATGTTTGGAAGATAAAGTTTTGGAAAATTGATTAAAACTTTCTTTATCTTTTTGATGTAGTCTGTATCAGCATTTGACCAATTCCAAATGACATCTTTTTTTAATTTTGCCTGTAAAGGTTTTCTCATGGCTGCAAGTTTTTCAATATATGTTTCAGCATAAGTTAAAACACCAAGAAATCTTTGTAGTTGCTTTTTGTCTTCTAAAACATTTGGAAAGTCATGTAAATGTTCAAGAATATGCTTTTGAGGACAATGGGTACCTTCATTTATTTCTAAACCTAAAAAATTGATTTTTGTTTTGAAAAGATGAGCTTTCTTTTTTGAAAGTATTATACCATGTTTTAAAATAGTTCTGAGAACCTGTGTGACATGAACATAGTGTTCTTGTTCATTTTTGCTGAAGATCATGATGTCATCAACGTATACAGTGCAGAAACCTTCAAGGCCTCGAAGAGCATTCTGCATGTGTCTTTGAAAAATACTAGGAGCTTGTTTAAGCCCAAAGGGTAGTACTTTCCATTGAAAGAGTCCATCAGGACATGTGAAGGCAGTGAGAAGCTGCGATTCTTCATCAAGTAGAACTTGCCAGAAACCTGACTTGCAGTCGAAACTTGAATAAATGTTTTTTCCTCGTAGAAGAGTCAAGAGTTCGTGCATATTGGGGAGATTATGTGAGTCTCCAATAGTTGCATCATTAATTGCTTTGTAGTTAACAACCATTCGCTTCTTTCCTCTTCTTTTCTCTGCTTCTTTATTGACAAGAAAGGCAGGAGACATATGAGGGGATTTTGATTCTATAATTAGTCTCATATCAAGTAATTCTTTGATTTGTTTGGAAAATTCTTCTCTATCTTGTAGAGAGTAAACCATAGGTTTTTCTCTAATAACCGTTTTGGGATCAATAAGCTTGATTGAAGCTTTCATCCATCCTTTGGTTTTATTTGGATCAATAGGATTTTCAGAACAAACTTTTTCAAGAAGATCTTCAATCTGTTTGAACCTGGTAGTTTGAATAGAAATAATCCTTTCTTTATTAATCTCTTCATGAGTTATATTAGTACCTGGAATTTGTTTTTCTTTAGAACCTTTTTCTTGAGTTTCAAGAAAACCTGGTTTTCCTTTGCTATAGGCCTCTGTAACCTTTTTTATAATTACCATATCATTATTAAGATGAAAGGCAATTCTATCTATCCATTGTATGAATGGTCCATAGACTTGACAGAAGTTGTTACCAATTATGATATCAATTCCTGAATTTTGTTGGTAAATAGTGGGAACATTGAAATGTTCTCCTGAAAGTTCGAGATTAATATTTCTACAAACTTTATTAATTTTTATGGTTTCACCATTTGCAATAGTGGCACTAATTTCTTTGGGAGCGTTTTCCCAGAGTTCATCCGGAATGACGAATTTGCTTGCAAGACATAAAGATGCACCTGTGTCTACAAAACAATGTACTCTAAATTTTTTATATCCTTTAAAGTTAAGGAAGGCAGAAACATAAATAGAGTTTGGATTAGTAAGATTCATGATAAGGGAATCATCAATCTTCTGGAGGTTTACGCAAAAATGGTTAATCTCCTCCTCCCTGAAAAGCGAGGTATGTATGGGACTAGTCTGAGTCATCCGTTGTTGATTCGTATTCTTCAGTGTCTGATGAAGATTCTGTTTCAACATGATATATAAAAACATGTTGCGTACCATCATACTCTTCTTCAAGAGCTTCATAGCCTCCATTGTTAGCGGTTTGTAAAACCTTGACTTTGTCAGGGTATTTTTTTCTATTTGGACATTCGTTTGCGTAGTGTCCTTCTTCATTGCAGATCCAACACCTACACTTTTTCTTTCCTTGCGGACAAGAAGTAGTTTTCTTAGGTGTTTCTTTTGATGGTTTCTTGAAGTATTTTCCTGGTGAAAATTTTTTTCTTTTCTTTTTCCAAAAAGATTTGTATTTCTTTTTGTTTTTATGCTTTTTCTTAGTATAATTTTTCTTTCCAATATCAAAGTTTTTGAAATCAGAGAGAATGCTACAACAATCTTTGCTTATTGTTTTAAGCTTTTGTTGTTTATATCTGTCTTGACAGATTCTATCAATTTCTTCTTTTGCAATTTTTGTTGCGTAAGAAAGACTGGTTTGCTGGATTTCTCCAGTAGCTTCTTTTTTCCATCTGTCTGTACAGGTTTCTCCAATAATTGGAATTTTCATGAGATAA
>NW_027629689.1:0-81381 GCF_051521515.1 Lactuca serriola | reverse complement strand
CATGTCGGCAGAAGTGTTGGCGTGTAGCATTGGATACTTCCATGCTATTGTTCATGAATTTTTCGCCAAACTTGGAGGCTTGACGAAGATCTTCTTGGCTGGTGTTGTTGTAACTCCAGCTTGTAATTATACAATGCGAGTTGGTATAATTAATCTTCTTTTTTGAACCAGAGATAATCTCGATGATTTTTTCTGATATTCTTCTTAAACCATTGATGCGATTGGGATGAAGAATCTCTGTAAAAGGTAGATCTTTGTCTTCCATTGGTTGAGATTGTTCAATATCTCTATTGGCTTTAGAAAGACCAATTTCCAGAAAGTGGTATGGAGAAAGAGTTGATTCTTGAATCCATTCTGGGAGTGAAGAGATGCATCTGATGTAGATCGGATTATCTTTTGCTTTAAGTACTTTCTTTCGAAAGTTTTTAATGGATTCTACCATGTTGCTTGGGAAGAAAATGAGTTCTTGAAGGTTGCAACTTGGGTAGATATTGTCGATTAGTCCAGCTTGAAAGGCTTGGTAGACTAATTTTGCATCTGATCCTTCGAGGAAGTTGAACAGACTTTTTGTTTTCTTGTCCGTAGTGAAAAACTTTTCATGAACAAGGTCTTCTGGGCATGCAGCTCTTGCTTTCTTCCAGATTGTTCTGAAGTCTTCGAAAGAGATTTCAGGATAGTTAACCATTTGTTGAACGTCATTTGGAACGTCAAACCTTTGGTCTCTGTGAGCTTCTTTGACTTTATGAATTTTTGGTCGAAGAAGTGGTTGGTTAGTCTTGCTTGTATCGTCTTGATAAGTGGCAAGGCTTAATCTTGCAGATGCTTCATTTCTGAATTTTTTGCAAGTAACTTTATCAACTTTACAGAATGTTTCTGTAATTCCCCAGTCAGTATGAACACCGGCATGAGGTCCTTTGTAGATTACATAAAATCTTTCAGCTTCTTTGTTAAGAGCTTTTTTGTAATCTGGTGTAAACTCCTGCACAGATTTGTTAATGGGTGACAAGGTTGTCATTTTACTGATTCCTTCAGTACAAGGATTGGTATCAACCAACAAGCTAGTTTTTCCATCAGGAAGAGGAGTAGCTGTCTCCTTTATTATGCTTTTTAGCAAAGCATCAGCTTTCAACGGATTTGTTGATTCTTTACCAGGTGCCGTTTGCACTGGAATAGCCTTTGTTTTTGAGCTTTCGCTTTCCGGTACATTGGTGACCGTTGTTACTTGTTCATACAAGTTGATTTTCTGCTCAATTGCAGATAGCTCTATGAGGAGCATTTGTTTCTTCATCCTCAAAGTGTTGAGGTCTTCCATTTTTGTAAACTCAAATTTTGTTTACTTTTTTCTCTAATCTCCCCCTCTCTTTTTTGTAGGTGAAGTTTTTGTGAGGAAATATGTCATGAGGATCATATCCTTTTATAGGGCTCGAGAGGAGCGAGTGAGATCATGGATGATGTAAGGTATACCTGAAGTCACGGGTGAGGCAGTCTGCCAGTACGTTTTTGTTTCCTGCGAGATGTTCAACAGTGAAAGTATATCGTGAAAACCACTCTTGCCAACGTATTAGCCGGCCTAATTTGTTATCTCCTGCAATCTTAGTTCGGAGGAAATAAGTAAAATTTTTATTATCTGTACGAACCAGGAAATTTACTGGTGTTAAATATACAGAGAATTTTGTAATAACTCTTTTTACAGCGAGTAATTCTTTTTCATTGCTATGGTAGTTTTTCTCAGCTGCTTTGAAACTGCCAGAGGTGTACCTGCAAATTTGTTCTTCGTTTTTGGGGTTTTTAGCTTTTAAAACACCTCCCCAAAATTCATCAGAAGCATCAGTTTCAATAATTAAACTGTCTTCAATGTTTGGAAGATAAAGTTTTGGAAAATTGATTAAAACTTTCTTTATCTTTTTGATGTAGTCTGTATCAGCATTTGACCAATTCCAAATGACATCTTTTTTTAATTTTGCCTGTAAAGGTTTTCTCATGGCTGCAAGTTTTTCAATATATGTTTCAGCATAAGTTAAAACACCAAGAAATCTTTGTAGTTGCTTTTTGTCTTCTAAAACATTTGGAAAGTCATGTAAATGTTCAAGAATATGCTTTTGAGGACAATGGGTACCTTCATTTATTTCTAAACCTAAAAAATTGATTTTTGTTTTGAAAAGATGAGCTTTCTTTTTTGAAAGTATTATACCATGTTTTAAAATAGTTCTGAGAACCTGTGTGACATGAACATAGTGTTCTTGTTCATTTTTGCTGAAGATCATGATGTCATCAACGTATACAGTGCAGAAACCTTCAAGGCCTCGAAGAGCATTCTGCATGTGTCTTTGAAAAATACTAGGAGCTTGTTTAAGCCCAAAGGGTAGTACTTTCCATTGAAAGAGTCCATCAGGACATGTGAAGGCAGTGAGAAGCTGCGATTCTTCATCAAGTAGAACTTGCCAGAAACCTGACTTGCAGTCGAAACTTGAATAAATGTTTTTTCCTCGTAGAAGAGTCAAGAGTTCGTGCATATTGGGGAGATTATGTGAGTCTCCAATAGTTGCATCATTAATTGCTTTGTAGTTAACAACCATTCGCTTCTTTCCTCTTCTTTTCTCTGCTTCTTTATTGACAAGAAAGGCAGGAGACATATGAGGGGATTTTGATTCTATAATTAGTCTCATATCAAGTAATTCTTTGATTTGTTTGGAAAATTCTTCTCTATCTTGTAGAGAGTAAACCATAGGTTTTTCTCTAATAACCGTTTTGGGATCAATAAGCTTGATTGAAGCTTTCATCCATCCTTTGGTTTTATTTGGATCAATAGGATTTTCAGAACAAACTTTTTCAAGAAGATCTTCAATCTGTTTGAACCTGGTAGTTTGAATAGAAATAATCCTTTCTTTATTAATCTCTTCATGAGTTATATTAGTACCTGGAATTTGTTTTTCTTTAGAACCTTTTTCTTGAGTTTCAAGAAAACCTGGTTTTCCTTTGCTATAGGCCTCTGTAACCTTTTTTATAATTACCATATCATTATTAAGATGAAAGGCAATTCTATCTATCCATTGTATGAATGGTCCATAGACTTGACAGAAGTTGTTACCAATTATGATATCAATTCCTGAATTTTGTTGGTAAATAGTGGGAACATTGAAATGTTCTCCTGAAAGTTCGAGATTAATATTTCTACAAACTTTATTAATTTTTATGGTTTCACCATTTGCAATAGTGGCACTAATTTCTTTGGGAGCGTTTTCCCAGAGTTCATCCGGAATGACGAATTTGCTTGCAAGACATAAAGATGCACCTGTGTCTACAAAACAATGTACTCTAAATTTTTTATATCCTTTAAAGTTAAGGAAGGCAGAAACATAAATAGAGTTTGGATTAGTAAGATTCATGATAAGGGAATCATCAATCTTCTGGAGGTTTACGCAAAAATGGTTAATCTCCTCCTCCCTGAAAAGCGAGGTATGTATGGGACTAGTCTGAGTCATCCGTTGTTGATTCGTATTCTTCAGTGTCTGATGAAGATTCTGTTTCAACATGATATATAAAAACATGTTGCGTACCATCATACTCTTCTTCAAGAGCTTCATAGCCTCCATTGTTAGCGGTTTGTAAAACCTTGACTTTGTCAGGGTATTTTTTTCTATTTGGACATTCGTTTGCGTAGTGTCCTTCTTCATTGCAGATCCAACACCTACACTTTTTCTTTCCTTGCGGACAAGAAGTAGTTTTCTTAGGTGTTTCTTTTGATGGTTTCTTGAAGTATTTTCCTGGTGAAAATTTTTTTCTTTTCTTTTTCCAAAAAGATTTGTATTTCTTTTTGTTTTTATGCTTTTTCTTAGTATAATTTTTCTTTCCAATATCAAAGTTTTTGAAATCAGAGAGAATGCTACAACAATCTTTGCTTATTGTTTTAAGCTTTTGTTGTTTATATCTGTCTTGACAGATTCTATCAATTTCTTCTTTTGCAATTTTTGTTGCGTAAGAAAGACTGGTTTGCTGGATTTCTCCAGTAGCTTCTTTTTTCCATCTGTCTGTACAGGTTTCTCCAATAATTGGAATTTTCATGAGATAAGCAGATATCCATTGCGCATATTCGCTTCTCTGTGGAATATCATACAAATATGATTCATACATACATGTGTATTTGTCGAGAAGACTAATATCATGTAATTGGAGTTTAGTCATTGAAACTCTTGCTATGTCAACCTTCTTATTAATGGTGAAGTCTTTATTAGAAATATAATCAAGACCTAAGAAAGTAGTGTATATGACATTTATGAGATTATCAAAAAGATCTGAGCCATGCAGTTCTTCATTCCAATTATTGTTTCTTAGGAATTTCTGTACGATTCCATCAGTTTTGTGTTCTAAAAGTAGTAGAACATTTTTTGCTTTTTCAAATTCATCTGGATTTGTTTGTAAGATTAGTGAAATCTCAGTAACCCATTTTTCTACAACTCTTTCTCTGAGTTTTAAATCTTGGATACAATCAATATTGAGTACATTGATCGTATTGGGTCCTTGGCCACTATTTGGAATTCCATTGTGGACAGGCATTTTGAACTCGTATTTCTTTTTATTGCCTCTTCTTGTGGCTGTATAAGAAGATTCTGCTTCATCATCTTCCATATCTGAATATTCGAACTTAACAGTCTTTGTATTTGTTTTAAAATTATCTTCTTGTTCTGATTCAGTGTCGGGTTCATTTATTTTAGTCATTCTAAAATATTGATCAAAAAGTTTGGGTTCTTTTTGATACAATTCTTCACATTCTTCAGTTTCTAAAGATAAAAGCTGAATAAGCTTTTGGTCAGTTTTATCATAATCTTCATATTGAAGGTTAAAGAAATATTTCTCGAGACGTTCAGAGATTGTTTCTTTCATTTTTATTCTTTCTTGAAAATGTTAATTTTCTGGGAATCTTTTGAGCTTCCTAAGTCAGGGTTTCCAACACTAGGATTGGGAGGTGAGTATTTCTTAAGACCTGAATATTTTCCAGGCTTGGTTTTTTGTTCTATGATGGAGATATTCTTGATGTGCTCAAGTATGTCTTTATTACATGGGCAAGAGTCAATCTTTTCAGATAACTCTTTAGTAATGTCTGCAATAATTTTTGCAGATGCTACTTCCAACTGGGTAATGGTTACGTATTTATTGAATGTTAAGTCCAAGTTTATAATCAGCCCATCTATTTTTTCATTAAGGAGATTGATTGATCTATTGAGCTCGGGTATCGAGGTGATTGATCTATTGAGCTCGGGTATCGAGGTCATCCTATTAGTTGTTTTAACTGATCATGTATATTAGTGATCTTAATGTTGGTTTCCTTAAGAGTGCCCTCAATATTTGCCTTTTTGGCGACTTCTTCAACAAATTGGTTATTTTTTAAAGAGTTTTCTAAAAGAATAGAATGTTTGTCAATAGACTGGGTTAACTTGATAGTTAATTTATTTTGTCTTTCAATAACTTCGAAGAATTTTTCAAAATCTTTTTTATCAAGATTGTTTTTAACCATAAAGGCTAAATCGTTTTTAAATTGGTTAAAAGGTATTTTATTTTTTGAAATATCTGTAGAAATATCTTTTGAAATACCAAGATAATGGCTTATTTTTGAAGTTTTTAAAAGACATCTTGCAATGATTTGGTTGAGATTATTGCAATGATTTACGATTGTTTGAACACCAGCTTTACCAGAAGTAGAGAAAACGTATTCTTTCTTTTCAGTATTATCGTCAAGAGTTTTAATTTTGACTGTTTTACCTTTTTTATAGAAATGAGGAAAATCAATTTTATTATTCATTTATAATGTCAGTGATTTGTTTGATATTCTGGCGTAGACTATCAATTTTTAAAGACATGTTTCTTATTAAGTTATTATCTTTTCTCTCCGAGCTTTCTCCTATGTGGAGTGAATCCATAGAAATTCTTGGTCTAAGAGTTTCTCCTAGAGCTTTTTTATTTCTAGCTATATTTAAAACCCAAGAGTTTTCTTGAGGATTTATGTCGCAGAATTGTTTATCTTTGACATGGCCTATTTCTGAAAAGACATCATCAAGTTCGATGTACTCGTCTTTCTTATAGTCTATGCTATGGTGACTGTTGGTCAGGGCATATCCTATGAGATATGTTATGGTGAAAGGTTTATCACCTGGACTCATTAGGTCACTTCTTTCAAAGTGATGTATAAAAGATAAGGTTTTATCTATATTTGCAGATTTTAAATCCAGAGCAAACTTTGGATAGACTGAAAACATAAACTTTTGGTAAGCAAGGTTTCCCTTTGCAGCACCTAAGATGCAGTCCTGTCTGTCAGTAATTCTGTTGTCAATTAAGGCCATTTTTATGGGAGAATTTATTCCTGCTTGGAATTGGGATTTTAACAAAATTTTTACAGCTCCGATATGGACCATTCTAATTTTTGATCTAATCTCAACTGGAATACTTTTTAAGTTATTATGTATTTGTTCCTTAGTTAAAAGGGGTAGAAAGACAGCTCCTATTGTATCTTTTATGTCTACGGACATTTCTTTAGTACTAACAAAGTAGAAGATTTCATTTTTCCTTTTAAGGGGATTTAGAATACTAAGTTTAGAAGGAACATTTTTGAAAATGTTTTCTTTCTTTATTTTTAAATCAATTTTCTTAACTCGAGAGAGAAGGTCTTGTTTTATTAAAAGATTTGCATGAAAGCCGTCTTCATCTTCAACATAAGTTAAGATTTGTTTTTCTTCTGAATTATTTTCTTCAGTGTTGTTGAAAATTTCATTATTCATTTTAAGAAAAGCTAACAAGTTAAAATAAACTTTCTGAGTTTTGAAACTAATTTTTTATTTCTATCAAGATGTTCTTGATGTACTTTTTGCTTATGCAGGAGATACATACGTATATTAACCAAGTTTGGTATATATTCATGAGTATGTTTATTTTGTGCTTGTAGAATTCTGAAATCTATATGCACCAAGTCTTTTTTATTATTAAAAAGTATTTTTTTTTATGTTGAGAGATTTCAATCTCTTTATTATGAATATGTTCAAACTTTACTCTGTAAAGTGTTTTATTATAATGTAATGCCATATTTATCAAGGCTCTGATACCAGTTGGGGTGTGTGGATGTGTACGGAATTTATGTTTTAACAAAGAAGGGAATAAATATAAAAATTGTGAAAAGAAGACTCTTGTATCAATAAATGTATAATTGTGATGTAGTGAGTGTTATACTTACATAGATAGAAACTATTCAAGCCAGCCTGTGTCGTTCTTTGGTCTGTGTGGTTGCTTTCCCTGTTGGCATGGTGCCTGTGGTACTGTTAATCATCGTCGACCTGACACTCTGTCACTTACAAGTTTCATCACTCTAAATTGTATGAACACTCAAAAATAACAAAACAAAGATTTATTGATAACAGAGTTCCCAAAAAGGGAAGACTCTTACAATATTTTACATTTTTCCCCTTCTAAGGGAGGAATTACTCACTAGACATTGAACTGAAAATTTACTAGATAGAGAGTGTTTTTTCTTGCACTCGTTCTTGCGATTCCTTCAAACAAAACATAACTCTCAATTTATAGATACATTGAGAGGGTCTGATCCTTGCCTAATATGTCAGGCATGACGTTTTTATCCACAAAAGATTACATTATTGTGGACAGCTAGAAAGCTTCTAATAATGAAGAAGCGCATTATTATTTTGAGTGGCTGGGGCCATTTGACACGTGAAGCATCTTTCTTTAAGATGATGATGATTTGTCATCTTCAGAGGGGGGTCCCTCCATTGTCTCCGAATCTTTGCTTTCGCAAAAGTGACAAAGATGTTCTTCAAAAAGTTGTTCTGCATGTCGGCAGAAGTGTTGGCGTGTAGCATTGGATACTTCCATGCTATTGTTCATGAATTTTTCGCCAAACTTGGAGGCTTGACGAAGATCTTCTTGGCTGGTGTTGTTGTAACTCCAGCTTGTAATTATACAATGCGAGTTGGTATAATTAATCTTCTTTTTTGAACCAGAGATAATCTCGATGATTTTTTCTGATATTCTTCTTAAACCATTGATGCGATTGGGATGAAGAATCTCTGTAAAAGGTAGATCTTTGTCTTCCATTGGTTGAGATTGTTCAATATCTCTATTGGCTTTAGAAAGACCAATTTCCAGAAAGTGGTATGGAGAAAGAGTTGATTCTTGAATCCATTCTGGGAGTGAAGAGATGCATCTGATGTAGATCGGATTATCTTTTGCTTTAAGTACTTTCTTTCGAAAGTTTTTAATGGATTCTACCATGTTGCTTGGGAAGAAAATGAGTTCTTGAAGGTTGCAACTTGGGTAGATATTGTCGATTAGTCCAGCTTGAAAGGCTTGGTAGACTAATTTTGCATCTGATCCTTCGAGGAAGTTGAACAGACTTTTTGTTTTCTTGTCCGTAGTGAAAAACTTTTCATGAACAAGGTCTTCTGGGCATGCAGCTCTTGCTTTCTTCCAGATTGTTCTGAAGTCTTCGAAAGAGATTTCAGGATAGTTAACCATTTGTTGAACGTCATTTGGAACGTCAAACCTTTGGTCTCTGTGAGCTTCTTTGACTTTATGAATTTTTGGTCGAAGAAGTGGTTGGTTAGTCTTGCTTGTATCGTCTTGATAAGTGGCAAGGCTTAATCTTGCAGATGCTTCATTTCTGAATTTTTTGCAAGTAACTTTATCAACTTTACAGAATGTTTCTGTAATTCCCCAGTCAGTATGAACACCGGCATGAGGTCCTTTGTAGATTACATAAAATCTTTCAGCTTCTTTGTTAAGAGCTTTTTTGTAATCTGGTGTAAACTCCTGCACAGATTTGTTAATGGGTGACAAGGTTGTCATTTTACTGATTCCTTCAGTACAAGGATTGGTATCAACCAACAAGCTAGTTTTTCCATCAGGAAGAGGAGTAGCTGTCTCCTTTATTATGCTTTTTAGCAAAGCATCAGCTTTCAACGGATTTGTTGATTCTTTACCAGGTGCCGTTTGCACTGGAATAGCCTTTGTTTTTGAGCTTTCGCTTTCCGGTACATTGGTGACCGTTGTTACTTGTTCATACAAGTTGATTTTCTGCTCAATTGCAGATAGCTCTATGAGGAGCATTTGTTTCTTCATCCTCAAAGTGTTGAGGTCTTCCATTTTTGTAAACTCAAATTTTGTTTACTTTTTTCTCTAATCTCCCCCTCTCTTTTTTGTAGGTGAAGTTTTTGTGAGGAAATATGTCATGAGGATCATATCCTTTTATAGGGCTCGAGAGGAGCGAGTGAGATCATGGATGATGTAAGGTATACCTGAAGTCACGGGTGAGGCAGTCTGCCAGTACGTTTTTGTTTCCTGCGAGATGTTCAACAGTGAAAGTATATCGTGAAAACCACTCTTGCCAACGTATTAGCCGGCCTAATTTGTTATCTCCTGCAATCTTAGTTCGGAGGAAATAAGTAAAATTTTTATTATCTGTACGAACCAGGAAATTTACTGGTGTTAAATATACAGAGAATTTTGTAATAACTCTTTTTACAGCGAGTAATTCTTTTTCATTGCTATGGTAGTTTTTCTCAGCTGCTTTGAAACTGCCAGAGGTGTACCTGCAAATTTGTTCTTCGTTTTTGGGGTTTTTAGCTTTTAAAACACCTCCCCAAAATTCATCAGAAGCATCAGTTTCAATAATTAAACTGTCTTCAATGTTTGGAAGATAAAGTTTTGGAAAATTGATTAAAACTTTCTTTATCTTTTTGATGTAGTCTGTATCAGCATTTGACCAATTCCAAATGACATCTTTTTTTAATTTTGCCTGTAAAGGTTTTCTCATGGCTGCAAGTTTTTCAATATATGTTTCAGCATAAGTTAAAACACCAAGAAATCTTTGTAGTTGCTTTTTGTCTTCTAAAACATTTGGAAAGTCATGTAAATGTTCAAGAATATGCTTTTGAGGACAATGGGTACCTTCATTTATTTCTAAACCTAAAAAATTGATTTTTGTTTTGAAAAGATGAGCTTTCTTTTTTGAAAGTATTATACCATGTTTTAAAATAGTTCTGAGAACCTGTGTGACATGAACATAGTGTTCTTGTTCATTTTTGCTGAAGATCATGATGTCATCAACGTATACAGTGCAGAAACCTTCAAGGCCTCGAAGAGCATTCTGCATGTGTCTTTGAAAAATACTAGGAGCTTGTTTAAGCCCAAAGGGTAGTACTTTCCATTGAAAGAGTCCATCAGGACATGTGAAGGCAGTGAGAAGCTGCGATTCTTCATCAAGTAGAACTTGCCAGAAACCTGACTTGCAGTCGAAACTTGAATAAATGTTTTTTCCTCGTAGAAGAGTCAAGAGTTCGTGCATATTGGGGAGATTATGTGAGTCTCCAATAGTTGCATCATTAATTGCTTTGTAGTTAACAACCATTCGCTTCTTTCCTCTTCTTTTCTCTGCTTCTTTATTGACAAGAAAGGCAGGAGACATATGAGGGGATTTTGATTCTATAATTAGTCTCATATCAAGTAATTCTTTGATTTGTTTGGAAAATTCTTCTCTATCTTGTAGAGAGTAAACCATAGGTTTTTCTCTAATAACCGTTTTGGGATCAATAAGCTTGATTGAAGCTTTCATCCATCCTTTGGTTTTATTTGGATCAATAGGATTTTCAGAACAAACTTTTTCAAGAAGATCTTCAATCTGTTTGAACCTGGTAGTTTGAATAGAAATAATCCTTTCTTTATTAATCTCTTCATGAGTTATATTAGTACCTGGAATTTGTTTTTCTTTAGAACCTTTTTCTTGAGTTTCAAGAAAACCTGGTTTTCCTTTGCTATAGGCCTCTGTAACCTTTTTTATAATTACCATATCATTATTAAGATGAAAGGCAATTCTATCTATCCATTGTATGAATGGTCCATAGACTTGACAGAAGTTGTTACCAATTATGATATCAATTCCTGAATTTTGTTGGTAAATAGTGGGAACATTGAAATGTTCTCCTGAAAGTTCGAGATTAATATTTCTACAAACTTTATTAATTTTTATGGTTTCACCATTTGCAATAGTGGCACTAATTTCTTTGGGAGCGTTTTCCCAGAGTTCATCCGGAATGACGAATTTGCTTGCAAGACATAAAGATGCACCTGTGTCTACAAAACAATGTACTCTAAATTTTTTATATCCTTTAAAGTTAAGGAAGGCAGAAACATAAATAGAGTTTGGATTAGTAAGATTCATGATAAGGGAATCATCAATCTTCTGGAGGTTTACGCAAAAATGGTTAATCTCCTCCTCCCTGAAAAGCGAGGTATGTATGGGACTAGTCTGAGTCATCCGTTGTTGATTCGTATTCTTCAGTGTCTGATGAAGATTCTGTTTCAACATGATATATAAAAACATGTTGCGTACCATCATACTCTTCTTCAAGAGCTTCATAGCCTCCATTGTTAGCGGTTTGTAAAACCTTGACTTTGTCAGGGTATTTTTTTCTATTTGGACATTCGTTTGCGTAGTGTCCTTCTTCATTGCAGATCCAACACCTACACTTTTTCTTTCCTTGCGGACAAGAAGTAGTTTTCTTAGGTGTTTCTTTTGATGGTTTCTTGAAGTATTTTCCTGGTGAAAATTTTTTTTTCTTTTCTTTTTCCAAAAAGATTTGTATTTCTTTTTGTTTTTATGCTTTTTCTTAGTATAATTTTTCTTTCCAATATCAAAGTTTTTGAAATCAGAGAGAATGCTACAACAATCTTTGCTTATTGTTTTAAGCTTTTGTTGTTTATATCTGTCTTGACAGATTCTATCAATTTCTTCTTTTGCAATTTTTGTTGCGTAAGAAAGACTGGTTTGCTGGATTTCTCCAGTAGCTTCTTTTTTCCATCTGTCTGTACAGGTTTCTCCAATAATTGGAATTTTCATGAGATAAGCAGATATCCATTGCACATATTCGCTTCTCTGTGGAATATCATACAAATATGATTCATACATACATGTGTATTTGTCGAGAAGACTAATATCATGTAATTGGAGTTTAGTCATTGAAACTCTTGCTATGTCAACCTTCTTATTAATGGTGAAGTCTTTATTAGAAATATAATCAAGACCTAAGAAAGTAGTGTATATGACATTTATGAGATTATCAAAAAGATCTGAGCCATGCAGTTCTTCATTCCAATTATTGTTTCTTAGGAATTTCTGTACGATTCCATCAGTTTTGTGTTCTAAAAGTAGTAGAACATTTTTTGCTTTTTCAAATTCATCTGGATTTGTTTGTAAGATTAGTGAAATCTCAGTAACCCATTTTTCTACAACTCTTTCTCTGAGTTTTAAATCTTGGATACAATCAATATTGAGTACATTGATCGTATTGGGTCCTTGGCCACTATTTGGAATTCCATTGTGGACAGGCATTTTGAACTCGTATTTCTTTTTATTGCCTCTTCTTGTGGCTGTATAAGAAGATTCTGCTTCATCATCTTCCATATCTGAATATTCGAACTTAACAGTCTTTGTATTTGTTTTAAAATTATCTTCTTGTTCTGATTCAGTGTCGGGTTCATTTATTTTAGTCATTCTAAAATATTGATCAAAAAGTTTGGGTTCTTTTTGATACAATTCTTCACATTCTTCAGTTTCTAAAGATAAAAGCTGAATAAGCTTTTGGTCAGTTTTATCATAATCTTCATATTGAAGGTTAAAGAAATATTTCTCGAGACGTTCAGAGATTGTTTCTTTCATTTTTATTCTTTCTTGAAAATGTTAATTTTCTGGGAATCTTTTGAGCTTCCTAAGTCAGGGTTTCCAACACTAGGATTGGGAGGTGAGTATTTCTTAAGACCTGAATATTTTCCAGGCTTGGTTTTTTGTTCTATGATGGAGATATTCTTGATGTGCTCAAGTATGTCTTTATTACATGGGCAAGAGTCAATCTTTTCAGATAACTCTTTAGTAATGTCTGCAATAATTTTTGCAGATGCTACTTCCAACTGGGTAATGGTTACGTATTTATTGAATGTTAAGTCCAAGTTTATAATCAGCCCATCTATTTTTTCATTAAGGAGATTGATTGATCTATTGAGCTCGGGTATCGAGGTGATTGATCTATTGAGCTCGGGTATCGAGGTCATCCTATTAGTTGTTTTAACTGATCATGTATATTAGTGATCTTAATGTTGGTTTCCTTAAGAGTGCCCTCAATATTTGCCTTTTTGGCGACTTCTTCAACAAATTGGTTATTTTTTAAAGAGTTTTCTAAAAGAATAGAATGTTTGTCAATAGACTGGGTTAACTTGATAGTTAATTTATTTTGTCTTTCAATAACTTCGAAGAATTTTTCAAAATCTTTTTTATCAAGATTGTTTTTAACCATAAAGGCTAAATCGTTTTTAAATTGGTTAAAAGGTATTTTATTTTTTGAAATATCTGTAGAAATATCTTTTGAAATACCAAGATAATGGCTTATTTTTGAAGTTTTTAAAAGACATCTTGCAATGATTTGGTTGAGATTATTGCAATGATTTACGATTGTTTGAACACCAGCTTTACCAGAAGTAGAGAAAACGTATTCTTTCTTTTCAGTATTATCGTCAAGAGTTTTAATTTTGACTGTTTTACCTTTTTTATAGAAATGAGGAAAATCAATTTTATTATTCATTTATAATGTCAGTGATTTGTTTGATATTCTGGCGTAGACTATCAATTTTTAAAGACATGTTTCTTATTAAGTTATTATCTTTTCTCTCCGAGCTTTCTCCTATGTGGAGTGAATCCATAGAAATTCTTGGTCTAAGAGTTTCTCCTAGAGCTTTTTTATTTCTAGCTATATTTAAAACCCAAGAGTTTTCTTGAGGATTTATGTCGCAGAATTGTTTATCTTTGACATGGCCTATTTCTGAAAAGACATCATCAAGTTCGATGTACTCGTCTTTCTTATAGTCTATGCTATGGTGACTGTTGGTCAGGGCATATCCTATGAGATATGTTATGGTGAAAGGTTTATCACCTGGACTCATTAGGTCACTTCTTTCAAAGTGATGTATAAAAGATAAGGTTTTATCTATATTTGCAGATTTTAAATCCAGAGCAAACTTTGGATAGACTGAAAACATAAACTTTTGGTAAGCAAGGTTTCCCTTTGCAGCACCTAAGATGCAGTCCTGTCTGTCAGTAATTCTGTTGTCAATTAAGGCCATTTTTATGGGAGAATTTATTCCTGCTTGGAATTGGGATTTTAACAAAATTTTTACAGCTCCGATATGGACCATTCTAATTTTTGATCTAATCTCAACTGGAATACTTTTTAAGTTATTATGTATTTGTTCCTTAGTTAAAAGGGGTAGAAAGACAGCTCCTATTGTATCTTTTATGTCTACGGACATTTCTTTAGTACTAACAAAGTAGAAGATTTCATTTTTCCTTTTAAGGGGATTTAGAATACTAAGTTTAGAAGGAACATTTTTGAAAATGTTTTCTTTCTTTATTTTTAAATCAATTTTCTTAACTCGAGAGAGAAGGTCTTGTTTTATTAAAAGATTTGCATGAAAGCCGTCTTCATCTTCAACATAAGTTAAGATTTGTTTTTCTTCTGAATTATTTTCTTCAGTGTTGTTGAAAATTTCATTATTCATTTTAAGAAAAGCTAACAAGTTAAAATAAACTTTCTGAGTTTTGAAACTAATTTTTTATTTCTATCAAGATGTTCTTGATGTACTTTTTGCTTATGCAGGAGATACATACGTATATTAACCAAGTTTGGTATATATTCATGAGTATGTTTATTTTGTGCTTGTAGAATTCTGAAATCTATATGCACCAAGTCTTTTTTATTATTAAAAAGTATTTTTTTATGTTGAGAGATTTCAATCTCTTTATTATGAATATGTTCAAACTTTACTCTGTAAAGTGTTTTATTATAATGTAATGCCATATTTATCAAGGCTCTGATACCAGTCCCATACATACCTCGCTTTTCAGGGAGGAGGAGATTAACCATTTTTGCGTAAACCTCCAGAAGATTGATGATTCCCTTATCATGAATCTTACTAATCCAAACTCTATTTATGTTTCTGCCTTCCTTAACTTTAAAGGATATAAAAAATTTAGAGTACATTGTTTTGTAGACACAGGTGCATCTTTATGTCTTGCAAGCAAATTCGTCATTCCGGATGAACTCTGGGAAAACGCTCCCAAAGAAATTAGTGCCACTATTGCAAATGGTGAAACCATAAAAATTAATAAAGTTTGTAGAAATATTAATCTCGAACTTTCAGGAGAACATTTCAATGTTCCCACTATTTACCAACAAAATTCAGGAATTGATATCATAATTGGTAACAACTTCTGTCAAGTCTATGGACCATTCATACAATGGATAGATAGAATTGCCTTTCATCTTAATAATGATATGGTAATTATAAAAAAGGTTACAGAGGCCTATAGCAAAGGAAAACCAGGTTTTCTTGAAACTCAAGAAAAAGGTTCTAAAGAAAAACAAATTCCAGGTACTAATATAACTCATGAAGAGATTAATAAAGAAAGGATTATTTCTATTCAAACTACCAGGTTCAAACAGATTGAAGATCTTCTTGAAAAAGTTTGTTCTGAAAATCCTATTGATCCAAATAAAACCAAAGGATGGATGAAAGCTTCAATCAAGCTTATTGATCCCAAAACGGTTATTAGAGAAAAACCTATGGTTTACTCTCTACAAGATAGAGAAGAATTTTCCAAACAAATCAAAGAATTACTTGATATGAGACTAATTATAGAATCAAAATCCCCTCATATGTCTCCTGCCTTTCTTGTCAATAAAGAAGCAGAGAAAAGAAGAGGAAAGAAGCGAATGGTTGTTAACTACAAAGCAATTAATGATGCAACTATTGGAGACTCACATAATCTCCCCAATATGCACGAACTCTTGACTCTTCTACGAGGAAAAAACATTTATTCAAGTTTCGACTGCAAGTCAGGTTTCTGGCAAGTTCTACTTGATGAAGAATCGCAGCTTCTCACTGCCTTCACATGTCCTGATGGACTCTTTCAATGGAAAGTACTACCCTTTGGGCTTAAACAAGCTCCTAGTATTTTTCAAAGACACATGCAGAATGCTCTTCGAGGCCTTGAAGGTTTCTGCACTGTATACGTTGATGACATCATGATCTTCAGCAAAAATGAACAAGAACACTATGTTCATGTCACACAGGTTCTCAGAACTATTTTAAAACATGGTATAATACTTTCAAAAAAGAAAGCTCATCTTTTCAAAACAAAAATCAATTTTTTAGGTTTAGAAATAAATGAAGGTACCCATTGTCCTCAAAAGCATATTCTTGAACATTTACATGACTTTCCAAATGTTTTAGAAGACAAAAAGCAACTACAAAGATTTCTTGGTGTTTTAACTTATGCTGAAACATATATTGAAAAACTTGCAGCCATGAGAAAACCTTTACAGGCAAAATTAAAAAAAGATGTCATTTGGAATTGGTCAAATGCTGATACAGACTACATCAAAAAGATAAAGAAAGTTTTAATCAATTTTCCAAAACTTTATCTTCCAAACATTGAAGACAGTTTAATTATTGAAACTGATGCTTCTGATGAATTTTGGGGAGGTGTTTTAAAAGCTAAAAACCCCAAAAACGAAGAACAAATTTGCAGGTACACCTCTGGCAGTTTCAAAGCAGCTGAGAAAAACTACCATAGCAATGAAAAAGAATTACTCGCTGTAAAAAGAGTTATTACAAAATTCTCTGTATATTTAACACCAGTAAATTTCCTGGTTCGTACAGATAATAAAAATTTTACTTATTTCCTCCGAACTAAGATTGCAGGAGATAACAAATTAGGCCGGCTAATACGTTGGCAAGAGTGGTTTTCACGATATACTTTCACTGTTGAACATCTCGCAGGAAACAAAAACGTACTGGCAGACTGCCTCACCCGTGACTTCAGGTATACCTTACATCATCCATGATCTCACTCGCTCCTCTCGAGCCCTATAAAAGGATATGATCCTCATGACATATTTCCTCACAAAAACTTCACCTACAAAAAAGAGAGGGGGAGATTAGAGAAAAAAGTAAACAAAATTTGAGTTTACAAAAATGGAAGACCTCAACACTTTGAGGATGAAGAAACAAATGCTCCTCATAGAGCTATCTGCAATTGAGCAGAAAATCAACTTGTATGAACAAGTAACAACGGTCACCAATGTACCGGAAAGCGAAAGCTCAAAAACAAAGGCTATTCCAGTGCAAACGGCACCTGGTAAAGAATCAACAAATCCGTTGAAAGCTGATGCTTTGCTAAAAAGCATAATAAAGGAGACAGCTACTCCTCTTCCTGATGGAAAAACTAGCTTGTTGGTTGATACCAATCCTTGTACTGAAGGAATCAGTAAAATGACAACCTTGTCACCCATTAACAAATCTGTGCAGGAGTTTACACCAGATTACAAAAAAGCTCTTAACAAAGAAGCTGAAAGATTTTATGTAATCTACAAAGGACCTCATGCCGGTGTTCATACTGACTGGGGAATTACAGAAACATTCTGTAAAGTTGATAAAGTTACTTGCAAAAAATTCAGAAATGAAGCATCTGCAAGATTAAGCCTTGCCACTTATCAAGACGATACAAGCAAGACTAACCAACCACTTCTTCGACCAAAAATTCATAAAGTCAAAGAAGCTCACAGAGACCAAAGGTTTGACGTTCCAAATGACGTTCAACAAATGGTTAACTATCCTGAAATCTCTTTCGAAGACTTCAGAACAATCTGGAAGAAAGCAAGAGCTGCATGCCCAGAAGACCTTGTTCATGAAAAGTTTTTCACTACGGACAAGAAAACAAAAAGTCTGTTCAACTTCCTCGAAGGATCAGATGCAAAATTAGTCTACCAAGCCTTTCAAGCTGGACTAATCGACAATATCTACCCAAGTTGCAACCTTCAAGAACTCATTTTCTTCCCAAGCAACATGGTAGAATCCATTAAAAACTTTCGAAAGAAAGTACTTAAAGCAAAAGATAATCCGATCTACATCAGATGCATCTCTTCACTCCCAGAATGGATTCAAGAATCAACTCTTTCTCCATACCACTTTCTGGAAATTGGTCTTTCTAAAGCCAATAGAGATATTGAACAATCTCAACCAATGGAAGACAAAGATCTACCTTTTACAGAGATTCTTCATCCCAATCGCATCAATGGTTTAAGAAGAATATCAGAAAAAATCATCGAGATTATCTCTGGTTCAAAAAAGAAGATTAATTATACCGACTCGCATTGTATAATTACAAGCTGGAGTTACAACAACACCAGCCAAGAAGATCTTCGTCAAGCCTCCAAGTTTGGCGAAAAATTCATGAACAATAGCATGGAAGTATCCAATGCTACACGCCAACACTTCTGCCGACATGCAGAACAACTTTTTGAAGAACATCTTTGTCACTTTTGCGAAAGCAAAGATTCGGAGACAATGGAGGGACCCCCCTCTGAAGATGACAAATCATCATCATCTTAAAGAAAGATGCTTCACGTGTCAAATGGCCCCAGCCACTCAAAATAATAATGCGCTTCTTCATTATTAGAAGCTTTCTAGCTGTCCACAATAATGTAATCTTTTGTGGATAAAAACGTCATGCCTGACATATTAGGCAAGGATCAGACCCTCTCAATGTATCTATAAATTGAGAGTTATGTTTTGTTTGAAGGAATCGCAAGAACGAGTGCAAGAAAAAACACTCTCTATCTAGTAAATTTTCAGTTCAATGTCTAGTGAGTAATTCCTCCCTTAGAAGGGGAAAAATGTAAAATATTGTAAGAGTCTTCCCTTTTTGGGAACTCTGTTATCAATAAATCTTTGTTTTGTTATTTTTGAGTGTTCATACAATTTAGAGTGATGAAACTTGTAAGTGACAGAGTGTCAGGTCGACGATGATTAACAGTACCACAGGCACCATGCCAACAGGGAAAGCAACCACACAGACCAAAGAACGACACAGGCTGGCTTGAATAGTTTCTATCTATGTAAGTATAACACTCACTACATCACAATTATACATTTATTGATACAAGAGTCTTCTTTTCACAATTTTTATATTTATTCCCTTCTTTGTTAAAACATAAATTCCGTACACATCCACACACCCCAACTGGTATCAGAGCCTTGATAAATATGGCATTACATTATAATAAAACACTTTACAGAGTAAAGTTTGAACATATTCATAATAAAGAGATTGAAATCTCTCAACATAAAAAAATACTTTTTAATAATAAAAAAGACTTGGTGCATATAGATTTCAGAATTCTACAAGCACAAAATAAACATACTCATGAATATATACCAAACTTGGTTAATATACGTATGTATCTCCTGCATAAGCAAAAAGTACATCAAGAACATCTTGATAGAAATAAAAAATTAGTTTCAAAACTCAGAAAGTTTATTTTAACTTGTTAGCTTTTCTTAAAATGAATAATGAAATTTTCAACAACACTGAAGAAAATAATTCAGAAGAAAAACAAATCTTAACTTATGTTGAAGATGAAGACGGCTTTCATGCAAATCTTTTAATAAAACAAGACCTTCTCTCTCGAGTTAAGAAAATTGATTTAAAAATAAAGAAAGAAAACATTTTCAAAAATGTTCCTTCTAAACTTAGTATTCTAAATCCCCTTAAAAGGAAAAATGAAATCTTCTACTTTGTTAGTACTAAAGAAATGTCCGTAGACATAAAAGATACAATAGGAGCTGTCTTTCTACCCCTTTTAACTAAGGAACAAATACATAATAACTTAAAAAGTATTCCAGTTGAGATTAGATCAAAAATTAGAATGGTCCATATCGGAGCTGTAAAAATTTTGTTAAAATCCCAATTCCAAGCAGGAATAAATTCTCCCATAAAAATGGCCTTAATTGACAACAGAATTACTGACAGACAGGACTGCATCTTAGGTGCTGCAAAGGGAAACCTTGCTTACCAAAAGTTTATGTTTTCAGTCTATCCAAAGTTTGCTCTGGATTTAAAATCTGCAAATATAGATAAAACCTTATCTTTTATACATCACTTTGAAAGAAGTGACCTAATGAGTCCAGGTGATAAACCTTTCACCATAACATATCTCATAGGATATGCCCTGACCAACAGTCACCATAGCATAGACTATAAGAAAGACGAGTACATCGAACTTGATGATGTCTTTTCAGAAATAGGCCATGTCAAAGATAAACAATTCTGCGACATAAATCCTCAAGAAAACTCTTGGGTTTTAAATATAGCTAGAAATAAAAAAGCTCTAGGAGAAACTCTTAGACCAAGAATTTCTATGGATTCACTCCACATAGGAGAAAGCTCGGAGAGAAAAGATAATAACTTAATAAGAAACATGTCTTTAAAAATTGATAGTCTACGCCAGAATATCAAACAAATCACTGACATTATAAATGAATAATAAAATTGATTTTCCTCATTTCTATAAAAAAGGTAAAACAGTCAAAATTAAAACTCTTGACGATAATACTGAAAAGAAAGAATACGTTTTCTCTACTTCTGGTAAAGCTGGTGTTCAAACAATCGTAAATCATTGCAATAATCTCAACCAAATCATTGCAAGATGTCTTTTAAAAACTTCAAAAATAAGCCATTATCTTGGTATTTCAAAAGATATTTCTACAGATATTTCAAAAAATAAAATACCTTTTAACCAATTTAAAAACGATTTAGCCTTTATGGTTAAAAACAATCTTGATAAAAAAGATTTTGAAAAATTCTTCGAAGTTATTGAAAGACAAAATAAATTAACTATCAAGTTAACCCAGTCTATTGACAAACATTCTATTCTTTTAGAAAACTCTTTAAAAAATAACCAATTTGTTGAAGAAGTCGCCAAAAAGGCAAATATTGAGGGCACTCTTAAGGAAACCAACATTAAGATCACTAATATACATGATCAGTTAAAACAACTAATAGGATGACCTCGATACCCGAGCTCAATAGATCAATCACCTCGATACCCGAGCTCAATAGATCAATCAATCTCCTTAATGAAAAAATAGATGGGCTGATTATAAACTTGGACTTAACATTCAATAAATACGTAACCATTACCCAGTTGGAAGTAGCATCTGCAAAAATTATTGCAGACATTACTAAAGAGTTATCTGAAAAGATTGACTCTTGCCCATGTAATAAAGACATACTTGAGCACATCAAGAATATCTCCATCATAGAACAAAAAACCAAGCCTGGAAAATATTCAGGTCTTAAGAAATACTCACCTCCCAATCCTAGTGTTGGAAACCCTGACTTAGGAAGCTCAAAAGATTCCCAAAAAATTAACATTTTCAAGAAAGAATAAAAATGAAAGAAACAATCTCTGAACGTCTCGAGAAATATTTCTTTAACCTTCAATATGAAGATTATGATAAAACTGACCAAAAGCTTATTCAGCTTTTATCTTTAGAAACTGAAGAATGTGAAGAATTGTATCAAAAAGAACCCAAACTTTTTGATCAATATTTTAGAATGACTAAAATAAATGAACCCGACACTGAATCAGAACAAGAAGATAATTTTAAAACAAATACAAAGACTGTTAAGTTCGAATATTCAGATATGGAAGATGATGAAGCAGAATCTTCTTATACAGCCACAAGAAGAGGCAATAAAAAGAAATACGAGTTCAAAATGCCTGTCCACAATGGAATTCCAAATAGTGGCCAAGGACCCAATACGATCAATGTACTCAATATTGATTGTATCCAAGATTTAAAACTCAGAGAAAGAGTTGTAGAAAAATGGGTTACTGAGATTTCACTAATCTTACAAACAAATCCAGATGAATTTGAAAAAGCAAAAAATGTTCTACTACTTTTAGAACACAAAACTGATGGAATCGTACAGAAATTCCTAAGAAACAATAATTGGAATGAAGAACTGCATGGCTCAGATCTTTTTGATAATCTCATAAATGTCATATACACTACTTTCTTAGGTCTTGATTATATTTCTAATAAAGACTTCACCATTAATAAGAAGGTTGACATAGCAAGAGTTTCAATGACTAAACTCCAATTACATGATATTAGTCTTCTCGACAAATACACATGTATGTATGAATCATATTTGTATGATATTCCACAGAGAAGCGAATATGCGCAATGGATATCTGCTTATCTCATGAAAATTCCAATTATTGGAGAAACCTGTACAGACAGATGGAAAAAAGAAGCTACTGGAGAAATCCAGCAAACCAGTCTTTCTTACGCAACAAAAATTGCAAAAGAAGAAATTGATAGAATCTGTCAAGACAGATATAAACAACAAAAGCTTAAAACAATAAGCAAAGATTGTTGTAGCATTCTCTCTGATTTCAAAAACTTTGATATTGGAAAGAAAAATTATACTAAGAAAAAGCATAAAAACAAAAAGAAATACAAATCTTTTTGGAAAAAGAAAAGAAAAAAATTTTCACCAGGAAAATACTTCAAGAAACCATCAAAAGAAACACCTAAGAAAACTACTTCTTGTCCGCAAGGAAAGAAAAAGTGTAGGTGTTGGATCTGCAATGAAGAAGGACACTACGCAAACGAATGTCCAAATAGAAAAAAATACCCTGACAAAGTCAAGGTTTTACAAACCGCTAACAATGGAGGCTATGAAGCTCTTGAAGAAGAGTATGATGGTACGCAACATGTTTTTATATATCATGTTGAAACAGAATCTTCATCAGACACTGAAGAATACGAATCAACAACGGATGACTCAGACTAGTCCCATACATACCTCGCTTTTCAGGGAGGAGGAGATTAACCATTTTTGCGTAAACCTCCAGAAGATTGATGATTCCCTTATCATGAATCTTACTAATCCAAACTCTATTTATGTTTCTGCCTTCCTTAACTTTAAAGGATATAAAAAATTTAGAGTACATTGTTTTGTAGACACAGGTGCATCTTTATGTCTTGCAAGCAAATTCGTCATTCCGGATGAACTCTGGGAAAACGCTCCCAAAGAAATTAGTGCCACTATTGCAAATGGTGAAACCATAAAAATTAATAAAGTTTGTAGAAATATTAATCTCGAACTTTCAGGAGAACATTTCAATGTTCCCACTATTTACCAACAAAATTCAGGAATTGATATCATAATTGGTAACAACTTCTGTCAAGTCTATGGACCATTCATACAATGGATAGATAGAATTGCCTTTCATCTTAATAATGATATGGTAATTATAAAAAAGGTTACAGAGGCCTATAGCAAAGGAAAACCAGGTTTTCTTGAAACTCAAGAAAAAGGTTCTAAAGAAAAACAAATTCCAGGTACTAATATAACTCATGAAGAGATTAATAAAGAAAGGATTATTTCTATTCAAACTACCAGGTTCAAACAGATTGAAGATCTTCTTGAAAAAGTTTGTTCTGAAAATCCTATTGATCCAAATAAAACCAAAGGATGGATGAAAGCTTCAATCAAGCTTATTGATCCCAAAACGGTTATTAGAGAAAAACCTATGGTTTACTCTCTACAAGATAGAGAAGAATTTTCCAAACAAATCAAAGAATTACTTGATATGAGACTAATTATAGAATCAAAATCCCCTCATATGTCTCCTGCCTTTCTTGTCAATAAAGAAGCAGAGAAAAGAAGAGGAAAGAAGCGAATGGTTGTTAACTACAAAGCAATTAATGATGCAACTATTGGAGACTCACATAATCTCCCCAATATGCACGAACTCTTGACTCTTCTACGAGGAAAAAACATTTATTCAAGTTTCGACTGCAAGTCAGGTTTCTGGCAAGTTCTACTTGATGAAGAATCGCAGCTTCTCACTGCCTTCACATGTCCTGATGGACTCTTTCAATGGAAAGTACTACCCTTTGGGCTTAAACAAGCTCCTAGTATTTTTCAAAGACACATGCAGAATGCTCTTCGAGGCCTTGAAGGTTTCTGCACTGTATACGTTGATGACATCATGATCTTCAGCAAAAATGAACAAGAACACTATGTTCATGTCACACAGGTTCTCAGAACTATTTTAAAACATGGTATAATACTTTCAAAAAAGAAAGCTCATCTTTTCAAAACAAAAATCAATTTTTTAGGTTTAGAAATAAATGAAGGTACCCATTGTCCTCAAAAGCATATTCTTGAACATTTACATGACTTTCCAAATGTTTTAGAAGACAAAAAGCAACTACAAAGATTTCTTGGTGTTTTAACTTATGCTGAAACATATATTGAAAAACTTGCAGCCATGAGAAAACCTTTACAGGCAAAATTAAAAAAAGATGTCATTTGGAATTGGTCAAATGCTGATACAGACTACATCAAAAAGATAAAGAAAGTTTTAATCAATTTTCCAAAACTTTATCTTCCAAACATTGAAGACAGTTTAATTATTGAAACTGATGCTTCTGATGAATTTTGGGGAGGTGTTTTAAAAGCTAAAAACCCCAAAAACGAAGAACAAATTTGCAGGTACACCTCTGGCAGTTTCAAAGCAGCTGAGAAAAACTACCATAGCAATGAAAAAGAATTACTCGCTGTAAAAAGAGTTATTACAAAATTCTCTGTATATTTAACACCAGTAAATTTCCTGGTTCGTACAGATAATAAAAATTTTACTTATTTCCTCCGAACTAAGATTGCAGGAGATAACAAATTAGGCCGGCTAATACGTTGGCAAGAGTGGTTTTCACGATATACTTTCACTGTTGAACATCTCGCAGGAAACAAAAACGTACTGGCAGACTGCCTCACCCGTGACTTCAGGTATACCTTACATCATCCATGATCTCACTCGCTCCTCTCGAGCCCTATAAAAGGATATGATCCTCATGACATATTTCCTCACAAAAACTTCACCTACAAAAAAGAGAGGGGGAGATTAGAGAAAAAAGTAAACAAAATTTGAGTTTACAAAAATGGAAGACCTCAACACTTTGAGGATGAAGAAACAAATGCTCCTCATAGAGCTATCTGCAATTGAGCAGAAAATCAACTTGTATGAACAAGTAACAACGGTCACCAATGTACCGGAAAGCGAAAGCTCAAAAACAAAGGCTATTCCAGTGCAAACGGCACCTGGTAAAGAATCAACAAATCCGTTGAAAGCTGATGCTTTGCTAAAAAGCATAATAAAGGAGACAGCTACTCCTCTTCCTGATGGAAAAACTAGCTTGTTGGTTGATACCAATCCTTGTACTGAAGGAATCAGTAAAATGACAACCTTGTCACCCATTAACAAATCTGTGCAGGAGTTTACACCAGATTACAAAAAAGCTCTTAACAAAGAAGCTGAAAGATTTTATGTAATCTACAAAGGACCTCATGCCGGTGTTCATACTGACTGGGGAATTACAGAAACATTCTGTAAAGTTGATAAAGTTACTTGCAAAAAATTCAGAAATGAAGCATCTGCAAGATTAAGCCTTGCCACTTATCAAGACGATACAAGCAAGACTAACCAACCACTTCTTCGACCAAAAATTCATAAAGTCAAAGAAGCTCACAGAGACCAAAGGTTTGACGTTCCAAATGACGTTCAACAAATGGTTAACTATCCTGAAATCTCTTTCGAAGACTTCAGAACAATCTGGAAGAAAGCAAGAGCTGCATGCCCAGAAGACCTTGTTCATGAAAAGTTTTTCACTACGGACAAGAAAACAAAAAGTCTGTTCAACTTCCTCGAAGGATCAGATGCAAAATTAGTCTACCAAGCCTTTCAAGCTGGACTAATCGACAATATCTACCCAAGTTGCAACCTTCAAGAACTCATTTTCTTCCCAAGCAACATGGTAGAATCCATTAAAAACTTTCGAAAGAAAGTACTTAAAGCAAAAGATAATCCGATCTACATCAGATGCATCTCTTCACTCCCAGAATGGATTCAAGAATCAACTCTTTCTCCATACCACTTTCTGGAAATTGGTCTTTCTAAAGCCAATAGAGATATTGAACAATCTCAACCAATGGAAGACAAAGATCTACCTTTTACAGAGATTCTTCATCCCAATCGCATCAATGGTTTAAGAAGAATATCAGAAAAAATCATCGAGATTATCTCTGGTTCAAAAAAGAAGATTAATTATACCAACTCGCATTGTATAATTACAAGCTGGAGTTACAACAACACCAGCCAAGAAGATCTTCGTCAAGCCTCCAAGTTTGGCGAAAAATTCATGAACAATAGCATGGAAGTATCCAATGCTACACGCCAACACTTCTGCCGACATGCAGAACAACTTTTTGAAGAACATCTTTGTCACTTTTGCGAAAGCAAAGATTCGGAGACAATGGAGGGACCCCCCTCTGAAGATGACAAATCATCATCATCTTAAAGAAAGATGCTTCACGTGTCAAATGGCCCCAGCCACTCAAAATAATAATGCGCTTCTTCATTATTAGAAGCTTTCTAGCTGTCCACAATAATGTAATCTTTTGTGGATAAAAACGTCATGCCTGACATATTAGGCAAGGATCAGACCCTCTCAATGTATCTATAAATTGAGAGTTATGTTTTGTTTGAAGGAATCGCAAGAACGAGTGCAAGAAAAAACACTCTCTATCTAGTAAATTTTCAGTTCAATGTCTAGTGAGTAATTCCTCCCTTAGAAGGGGAAAAATGTAAAATATTGTAAGAGTCTTCCCTTTTTGGGAACTCTGTTATCAATAAATCTTTGTTTTGTTATTTTTGAGTGTTCATACAATTTAGAGTGATGAAACTTGTAAGTGACAGAGTGTCAGGTCGACGATGATTAACAGTACCACAGGCACCATGCCAACAGGGAAAGCAACCACACAGACCAAAGAACGACACAGGCTGGCTTGAATAGTTTCTATCTATGTAAGTATAACACTCACTACATCACAATTATACATTTATTGATACAAGAGTCTTCTTTTCACAATTTTTATATTTATTCCCTTCTTTGTTAAAACATAAATTCCGTCTACGCCAGAATATCAAACAAATCACTGACATTATAAATGAATAATAAAATTGATTTTCCTCATTTCTATAAAAAAGGTAAAACAGTCAAAATTAAAACTCTTGACGATAATACTGAAAAGAAAGAATACGTTTTCTCTACTTCTGGTAAAGCTGGTGTTCAAACAATCGTAAATCATTGCAATAATCTCAACCAAATCATTGCAAGATGTCTTTTAAAAACTTCAAAAATAAGCCATTATCTTGGTATTTCAAAAGATATTTCTACAGATATTTCAAAAAATAAAATACCTTTTAACCAATTTAAAAACGATTTAGCCTTTATGGTTAAAAACAATCTTGATAAAAAAGATTTTGAAAAATTCTTCGAAGTTATTGAAAGACAAAATAAATTAACTATCAAGTTAACCCAGTCTATTGACAAACATTCTATTCTTTTAGAAAACTCTTTAAAAAATAACCAATTTGTTGAAGAAGTCGCCAAAAAGGCAAATATTGAGGGCACTCTTAAGGAAACCAACATTAAGATCACTAATATACATGATCAGTTAAAACAACTAATAGGATGACCTCGATACCCGAGCTCAATAGATCAATCACCTCGATACCCGAGCTCAATAGATCAATCAATCTCCTTAATGAAAAAATAGATGGGCTGATTATAAACTTGGACTTAACATTCAATAAATACGTAACCATTACCCAGTTGGAAGTAGCATCTGCAAAAATTATTGCAGACATTACTAAAGAGTTATCTGAAAAGATTGACTCTTGCCCATGTAATAAAGACATACTTGAGCACATCAAGAATATCTCCATCATAGAACAAAAAACCAAGCCTGGAAAATATTCAGGTCTTAAGAAATACTCACCTCCCAATCCTAGTGTTGGAAACCCTGACTTAGGAAGCTCAAAAGATTCCCAGAAAATTAACATTTTCAAGAAAGAATAAAAATGAAAGAAACAATCTCTGAACGTCTCGAGAAATATTTCTTTAACCTTCAATATGAAGATTATGATAAAACTGACCAAAAGCTTATTCAGCTTTTATCTTTAGAAACTGAAGAATGTGAAGAATTGTATCAAAAAGAACCCAAACTTTTTGATCAATATTTTAGAATGACTAAAATAAATGAACCCGACACTGAATCAGAACAAGAAGATAATTTTAAAACAAATACAAAGACTGTTAAGTTCGAATATTCAGATATGGAAGATGATGAAGCAGAATCTTCTTATACAGCCACAAGAAGAGGCAATAAAAAGAAATACGAGTTCAAAATGCCTGTCCACAATGGAATTCCAAATAGTGGCCAAGGACCCAATACGATCAATGTACTCAATATTGATTGTATCCAAGATTTAAAACTCAGAGAAAGAGTTGTAGAAAAATGGGTTACTGAGATTTCACTAATCTTACAAACAAATCCAGATGAATTTGAAAAAGCAAAAAATGTTCTACTACTTTTAGAACACAAAACTGATGGAATCGTACAGAAATTCCTAAGAAACAATAATTGGAATGAAGAACTGCATGGCTCAGATCTTTTTGATAATCTCATAAATGTCATATACACTACTTTCTTAGGTCTTGATTATATTTCTAATAAAGACTTCACCATTAATAAGAAGGTTGACATAGCAAGAGTTTCAATGACTAAACTCCAATTACATGATATTAGTCTTCTCGACAAATACACATGTATGTATGAATCATATTTGTATGATATTCCACAGAGAAGCGAATATGCGCAATGGATATCTGCTTATCTCATGAAAATTCCAATTATTGGAGAAACCTGTACAGACAGATGGAAAAAAGAAGCTACTGGAGAAATCCAGCAAACCAGTCTTTCTTACGCAACAAAAATTGCAAAAGAAGAAATTGATAGAATCTGTCAAGACAGATATAAACAACAAAAGCTTAAAACAATAAGCAAAGATTGTTGTAGCATTCTCTCTGATTTCAAAAACTTTGATATTGGAAAGAAAAATTATACTAAGAAAAAGCATAAAAACAAAAAGAAATACAAATCTTTTTGGAAAAAGAAAAGAAAAAAATTTTCACCAGGAAAATACTTCAAGAAACCATCAAAAGAAACACCTAAGAAAACTACTTCTTGTCCGCAAGGAAAGAAAAAGTGTAGGTGTTGGATCTGCAATGAAGAAGGACACTACGCAAACGAATGTCCAAATAGAAAAAAATACCCTGACAAAGTCAAGGTTTTACAAACCGCTAACAATGGAGGCTATGAAGCTCTTGAAGAAGAGTATGATGGTACGCAACATGTTTTTATATATCATGTTGAAACAGAATCTTCATCAGACACTGAAGAATACGAATCAACAACGGATGACTCAGACTAGTCCCATACATACCTCGCTTTTCAGGGAGGAGGAGATTAACCATTTTTGCGTAAACCTCCAGAAGATTGATGATTCCCTTATCATGAATCTTACTAATCCAAACTCTATTTATGTTTCTGCCTTCCTTAACTTTAAAGGATATAAAAAATTTAGAGTACATTGTTTTGTAGACACAGGTGCATCTTTATGTCTTGCAAGCAAATTCGTCATTCCGGATGAACTCTGGGAAAACGCTCCCAAAGAAATTAGTGCCACTATTGCAAATGGTGAAACCATAAAAATTAATAAAGTTTGTAGAAATATTAATCTCGAACTTTCAGGAGAACATTTCAATGTTCCCACTATTTACCAACAAAATTCAGGAATTGATATCATAATTGGTAACAACTTCTGTCAAGTCTATGGACCATTCATACAATGGATAGATAGAATTGCCTTTCATCTTAATAATGATATGGTAATTATAAAAAAGGTTACAGAGGCCTATAGCAAAGGAAAACCAGGTTTTCTTGAAACTCAAGAAAAAGGTTCTAAAGAAAAACAAATTCCAGGTACTAATATAACTCATGAAGAGATTAATAAAGAAAGGATTATTTCTATTCAAACTACCAGGTTCAAACAGATTGAAGATCTTCTTGAAAAAGTTTGTTCTGAAAATCCTATTGATCCAAATAAAACCAAAGGATGGATGAAAGCTTCAATCAAGCTTATTGATCCCAAAACGGTTATTAGAGAAAAACCTATGGTTTACTCTCTACAAGATAGAGAAGAATTTTCCAAACAAATCAAAGAATTACTTGATATGAGACTAATTATAGAATCAAAATCCCCTCATATGTCTCCTGCCTTTCTTGTCAATAAAGAAGCAGAGAAAAGAAGAGGAAAGAAGCGAATGGTTGTTAACTACAAAGCAATTAATGATGCAACTATTGGAGACTCACATAATCTCCCCAATATGCACGAACTCTTGACTCTTCTACGAGGAAAAAACATTTATTCAAGTTTCGACTGCAAGTCAGGTTTCTGGCAAGTTCTACTTGATGAAGAATCGCAGCTTCTCACTGCCTTCACATGTCCTGATGGACTCTTTCAATGGAAAGTACTACCCTTTGGGCTTAAACAAGCTCCTAGTATTTTTCAAAGACACATGCAGAATGCTCTTCGAGGCCTTGAAGGTTTCTGCACTGTATACGTTGATGACATCATGATCTTCAGCAAAAATGAACAAGAACACTATGTTCATGTCACACAGGTTCTCAGAACTATTTTAAAACATGGTATAATACTTTCAAAAAAGAAAGCTCATCTTTTCAAAACAAAAATCAATTTTTTAGGTTTAGAAATAAATGAAGGTACCCATTGTCCTCAAAAGCATATTCTTGAACATTTACATGACTTTCCAAATGTTTTAGAAGACAAAAAGCAACTACAAAGATTTCTTGGTGTTTTAACTTATGCTGAAACATATATTGAAAAACTTGCAGCCATGAGAAAACCTTTACAGGCAAAATTAAAAAAAGATGTCATTTGGAATTGGTCAAATGCTGATACAGACTACATCAAAAAGATAAAGAAAGTTTTAATCAATTTTCCAAAACTTTATCTTCCAAACATTGAAGACAGTTTAATTATTGAAACTGATGCTTCTGATGAATTTTGGGGAGGTGTTTTAAAAGCTAAAAACCCCAAAAACGAAGAACAAATTTGCAGGTACACCTCTGGCAGTTTCAAAGCAGCTGAGAAAAACTACCATAGCAATGAAAAAGAATTACTCGCTGTAAAAAGAGTTATTACAAAATTCTCTGTATATTTAACACCAGTAAATTTCCTGGTTCGTACAGATAATAAAAATTTTACTTATTTCCTCCGAACTAAGATTGCAGGAGATAACAAATTAGGCCGGCTAATACGTTGGCAAGAGTGGTTTTCACGATATACTTTCACTGTTGAACATCTCGCAGGAAACAAAAACGTACTGGCAGACTGCCTCACCCGTGACTTCAGGTATACCTTACATCATCCATGATCTCACTCGCTCCTCTCGAGCCCTATAAAAGGATATGATCCTCATGACATATTTCCTCACAAAAACTTCACCTACAAAAAAGAGAGGGGGAGATTAGAGAAAAAAGTAAACAAAATTTGAGTTTACAAAAATGGAAGACCTCAACACTTTGAGGATGAAGAAACAAATGCTCCTCATAGAGCTATCTGCAATTGAGCAGAAAATCAACTTGTATGAACAAGTAACAACGGTCACCAATGTACCGGAAAGCGAAAGCTCAAAAACAAAGGCTATTCCAGTGCAAACGGCACCTGGTAAAGAATCAACAAATCCGTTGAAAGCTGATGCTTTGCTAAAAAGCATAATAAAGGAGACAGCTACTCCTCTTCCTGATGGAAAAACTAGCTTGTTGGTTGATACCAATCCTTGTACTGAAGGAATCAGTAAAATGACAACCTTGTCACCCATTAACAAATCTGTGCAGGAGTTTACACCAGATTACAAAAAAGCTCTTAACAAAGAAGCTGAAAGATTTTATGTAATCTACAAAGGACCTCATGCCGGTGTTCATACTGACTGGGGAATTACAGAAACATTCTGTAAAGTTGATAAAGTTACTTGCAAAAAATTCAGAAATGAAGCATCTGCAAGATTAAGCCTTGCCACTTATCAAGACGATACAAGCAAGACTAACCAACCACTTCTTCGACCAAAAATTCATAAAGTCAAAGAAGCTCACAGAGACCAAAGGTTTGACGTTCCAAATGACGTTCAACAAATGGTTAACTATCCTGAAATCTCTTTCGAAGACTTCAGAACAATCTGGAAGAAAGCAAGAGCTGCATGCCCAGAAGACCTTGTTCATGAAAAGTTTTTCACTACGGACAAGAAAACAAAAAGTCTGTTCAACTTCCTCGAAGGATCAGATGCAAAATTAGTCTACCAAGCCTTTCAAGCTGGACTAATCGACAATATCTACCCAAGTTGCAACCTTCAAGAACTCATTTTCTTCCCAAGCAACATGGTAGAATCCATTAAAAACTTTCGAAAGAAAGTACTTAAAGCAAAAGATAATCCGATCTACATCAGATGCATCTCTTCACTCCCAGAATGGATTCAAGAATCAACTCTTTCTCCATACCACTTTCTGGAAATTGGTCTTTCTAAAGCCAATAGAGATATTGAACAATCTCAACCAATGGAAGACAAAGATCTACCTTTTACAGAGATTCTTCATCCCAATCGCATCAATGGTTTAAGAAGAATATCAGAAAAAATCATCGAGATTATCTCTGGTTCAAAAAAGAAGATTAATTATACCAACTCGCATTGTATAATTACAAGCTGGAGTTACAACAACACCAGCCAAGAAGATCTTCGTCAAGCCTCCAAGTTTGGCGAAAAATTCATGAACAATAGCATGGAAGTATCCAATGCTACACGCCAACACTTCTGCCGACATGCAGAACAACTTTTTGAAGAACATCTTTGTCACTTTTGCGAAAGCAAAGATTCGGAGACAATGGAGGGACCCCCCTCTGAAGATGACAAATCATCATCATCTTAAAGAAAGATGCTTCACGTGTCAAATGGCCCCAGCCACTCAAAATAATAATGCGCTTCTTCATTATTAGAAGCTTTCTAGCTGTCCACAATAATGTAATCTTTTGTGGATAAAAACGTCATGCCTGACATATTAGGCAAGGATCAGACCCTCTCAATGTATCTATAAATTGAGAGTTATGTTTTGTTTGAAGGAATCGCAAGAACGAGTGCAAGAAAAAACACTCTCTATCTAGTAAATTTTCAGTTCAATGTCTAGTGAGTAATTCCTCCCTTAGAAGGGGAAAAATGTAAAATATTGTAAGAGTCTTCCCTTTTTGGGAACTCTGTTATCAATAAATCTTTGTTTTGTTATTTTTGAGTGTTCATACAATTTAGAGTGATGAAACTTGTAAGTGACAGAGTGTCAGGTCGACGATGATTAACAGTACCACAGGCACCATGCCAACAGGGAAAGCAACCACACAGACCAAAGAACGACACAGGCTGGCTTGAATAGTTTCTATCTATGTAAGTATAACACTCACTACATCACAATTATACATTTATTGATACAAGAGTCTTCTTTTCACAATTTTTATATTTATTCCCTTCTTTGTTAAAACATAAATTCCGTACACATCCACACACCCCAACTGGTATATTTGTTTGATATTCTGGCGTAGACTATCAATTTTTAAAGACATGTTTCTTATTAAGTTATTATCTTTTCTCTCCGAGCTTTCTCCTATGTGGAGTGAATCCATAGAAATTCTTGGTCTAAGAGTTTCTCCTAGAGCTTTTTTATTTCTAGCTATATTTAAAACCCAAGAGTTTTCTTGAGGATTTATGTCGCAGAATTGTTTATCTTTGACATGGCCTATTTCTGAAAAGACATCATCAAGTTCGATGTACTCGTCTTTCTTATAGTCTATGCTATGGTGACTGTTGGTCAGGGCATATCCTATGAGATATGTTATGGTGAAAGGTTTATCACCTGGACTCATTAGGTCACTTCTTTCAAAGTGATGTATAAAAGATAAGGTTTTATCTATATTTGCAGATTTTAAATCCAGAGCAAACTTTGGATAGACTGAAAACATAAACTTTTGGTAAGCAAGGTTTCCCTTTGCAGCACCTAAGATGCAGTCCTGTCTGTCAGTAATTCTGTTGTCAATTAAGGCCATTTTTATGGGAGAATTTATTCCTGCTTGGAATTGGGATTTTAACAAAATTTTTACAGCTCCGATATGGACCATTCTAATTTTTGATCTAATCTCAACTGGAATACTTTTTAAGTTATTATGTATTTGTTCCTTAGTTAAAAGGGGTAGAAAGACAGCTCCTATTGTATCTTTTATGTCTACGGACATTTCTTTAGTACTAACAAAGTAGAAGATTTCATTTTTCCTTTTAAGGGGATTTAGAATACTAAGTTTAGAAGGAACATTTTTGAAAATGTTTTCTTTCTTTATTTTTAAATCAATTTTCTTAACTCGAGAGAGAAGGTCTTGTTTTATTAAAAGATTTGCATGAAAGCCGTCTTCATCTTCAACATAAGTTAAGATTTGTTTTTCTTCTGAATTATTTTCTTCAGTGTTGTTGAAAATTTCATTATTCATTTTAAGAAAAGCTAACAAGTTAAAATAAACTTTCTGAGTTTTGAAACTAATTTTTTATTTCTATCAAGATGTTCTTGATGTACTTTTTGCTTATGCAGGAGATACATACGTATATTAACCAAGTTTGGTATATATTCATGAGTATGTTTATTTTGTGCTTGTAGAATTCTGAAATCTATATGCACCAAGTCTTTTTTATTATTAAAAAGTATTTTTTTATGTTGAGAGATTTCAATCTCTTTATTATGAATATGTTCAAACTTTACTCTGTAAAGTGTTTTATTATAATGTAATGCCATATTTATCAAGGCTCTGATACCAGTTGGGGTGTGTGGATGTGTACGGAATTTCTTCTGGAGGTTTACGCAAAAATGGTTAATCTCCTCCTCCCTGAAAAGCGAGGTATGTATGGGACTAGTCTGAGTCATCCGTTGTTGATTCGTATTCTTCAGTGTCTGATGAATAAAGACATACTTGAGCACATCAAGAAGGGAATAAATATAAAAATTGTGAAAAGAAGACTCTTGTATCAATAAATGTATAATTGTGATGTAGTGAGTGTTATACTTACATAGATAGAAACTATTCAAGCCAGCCTGTGTCGTTCTTTGGTCTGTGTGGTTGCTTTCCCTGTTGGCATGGTGCCTGTGGTACTGTTAATCATCGTCGACCTGACACTCTGTCACTTACAAGTTTCATCACTCTAAATTGTATGAACACTCAAAAATAACAAAACAAAGATTTATTGATAACAGAGTTCCCAAAAAGGGAAGACTCTTACAATATTTTACATTTTTCCCCTTCTAAGGGAGGAATTACTCACTAGACATTGAACTGAAAATTTACTAGATAGAGAGTGTTTTTTCTTGCACTCGTTCTTGCGATTCCTTCAAACAAAACATAACTCTCAATTTATAGATACATTGAGAGGGTCTGATCCTTGCCTAATATGTCAGGCATGACGTTTTTATCCACAAAAGATTACATTATTGTGGACAGCTAGAAAGCTTCTAATAATGAAGAAGCGCATTATTATTTTGAGTGGCTGGGGCCATTTGACACGTGAAGCATCTTTCTTTAAGATGATGATGATTTGTCATCTTCAGAGGGGGGTCCCTCCATTGTCTCCGAATCTTTGCTTTCGCAAAAGTGACAAAGATGTTCTTCAAAAAGTTGTTCTGCATGTCGGCAGAAGTGTTGGCGTGTAGCATTGGATACTTCCATGCTATTGTTCATGAATTTTTCGCCAAACTTGGAGGCTTGACGAAGATCTTCTTGGCTGGTGTTGTTGTAACTCCAGCTTGTAATTATACAATGCGAGTTGGTATAATTAATCTTCTTTTTTGAACCAGAGATAATCTCGATGATTTTTTCTGATATTCTTCTTAAACCATTGATGCGATTGGGATGAAGAATCTCTGTAAAAGGTAGATCTTTGTCTTCCATTGGTTGAGATTGTTCAATATCTCTATTGGCTTTAGAAAGACCAATTTCCAGAAAGTGGTATGGAGAAAGAGTTGATTCTTGAATCCATTCTGGGAGTGAAGAGATGCATCTGATGTAGATCGGATTATCTTTTGCTTTAAGTACTTTCTTTCGAAAGTTTTTAATGGATTCTACCATGTTGCTTGGGAAGAAAATGAGTTCTTGAAGGTTGCAACTTGGGTAGATATTGTCGATTAGTCCAGCTTGAAAGGCTTGGTAGACTAATTTTGCATCTGATCCTTCGAGGAAGTTGAACAGACTTTTTGTTTTCTTGTCCGTAGTGAAAAACTTTTCATGAACAAGGTCTTCTGGGCATGCAGCTCTTGCTTTCTTCCAGATTGTTCTGAAGTCTTCGAAAGAGATTTCAGGATAGTTAACCATTTGTTGAACGTCATTTGGAACGTCAAACCTTTGGTCTCTGTGAGCTTCTTTGACTTTATGAATTTTTGGTCGAAGAAGTGGTTGGTTAGTCTTGCTTGTATCGTCTTGATAAGTGGCAAGGCTTAATCTTGCAGATGCTTCATTTCTGAATTTTTTGCAAGTAACTTTATCAACTTTACAGAATGTTTCTGTAATTCCCCAGTCAGTATGAACACCGGCATGAGGTCCTTTGTAGATTACATAAAATCTTTCAGCTTCTTTGTTAAGAGCTTTTTTGTAATCTGGTGTAAACTCCTGCACAGATTTGTTAATGGGTGACAAGGTTGTCATTTTACTGATTCCTTCAGTACAAGGATTGGTATCAACCAACAAGCTAGTTTTTCCATCAGGAAGAGGAGTAGCTGTCTCCTTTATTATGCTTTTTAGCAAAGCATCAGCTTTCAACGGATTTGTTGATTCTTTACCAGGTGCCGTTTGCACTGGAATAGCCTTTGTTTTTGAGCTTTCGCTTTCCGGTACATTGGTGACCGTTGTTACTTGTTCATACAAGTTGATTTTCTGCTCAATTGCAGATAGCTCTATGAGGAGCATTTGTTTCTTCATCCTCAAAGTGTTGAGGTCTTCCATTTTTGTAAACTCAAATTTTGTTTACTTTTTTCTCTAATCTCCCCCTCTCTTTTTTGTAGGTGAAGTTTTTGTGAGGAAATATGTCATGAGGATCATATCCTTTTATAGGGCTCGAGAGGAGCGAGTGAGATCATGGATGATGTAAGGTATACCTGAAGTCACGGGTGAGGCAGTCTGCCAGTACGTTTTTGTTTCCTGCGAGATGTTCAACAGTGAAAGTATATCGTGAAAACCACTCTTGCCAACGTATTAGCCGGCCTAATTTGTTATCTCCTGCAATCTTAGTTCGGAGGAAATAAGTAAAATTTTTATTATCTGTACGAACCAGGAAATTTACTGGTGTTAAATATACAGAGAATTTTGTAATAACTCTTTTTACAGCGAGTAATTCTTTTTCATTGCTATGGTAGTTTTTCTCAGCTGCTTTGAAACTGCCAGAGGTGTACCTGCAAATTTGTTCTTCGTTTTTGGGGTTTTTAGCTTTTAAAACACCTCCCCAAAATTCATCAGAAGCATCAGTTTCAATAATTAAACTGTCTTCAATGTTTGGAAGATAAAGTTTTGGAAAATTGATTAAAACTTTCTTTATCTTTTTGATGTAGTCTGTATCAGCATTTGACCAATTCCAAATGACATCTTTTTTTTAATTTTGCCTGTAAAGGTTTTCTCATGGCTGCAAGTTTTTCAATATATGTTTCAGCATAAGTTAAAACACCAAGAAATCTTTGTAGTTGCTTTTTGTCTTCTAAAACATTTGGAAAGTCATGTAAATGTTCAAGAATATGCTTTTGAGGACAATGGGTACCTTCATTTATTTCTAAACCTAAAAAATTGATTTTTGTTTTGAAAAGATGAGCTTTCTTTTTTGAAAGTATTATACCATGTTTTAAAATAGTTCTGAGAACCTGTGTGACATGAACATAGTGTTCTTGTTCATTTTTGCTGAAGATCATGATGTCATCAACGTATACAGTGCAGAAACCTTCAAGGCCTCGAAGAGCATTCTGCATGTGTCTTTGAAAAATACTAGGAGCTTGTTTAAGCCCAAAGGGTAGTACTTTCCATTGAAAGAGTCCATCAGGACATGTGAAGGCAGTGAGAAGCTGCGATTCTTCATCAAGTAGAACTTGCCAGAAACCTGACTTGCAGTCGAAACTTGAATAAATGTTTTTTCCTCGTAGAAGAGTCAAGAGTTCGTGCATATTGGGGAGATTATGTGAGTCTCCAATAGTTGCATCATTAATTGCTTTGTAGTTAACAACCATTCGCTTCTTTCCTCTTCTTTTCTCTGCTTCTTTATTGACAAGAAAGGCAGGAGACATATGAGGGGATTTTGATTCTATAATTAGTCTCATATCAAGTAATTCTTTGATTTGTTTGGAAAATTCTTCTCTATCTTGTAGAGAGTAAACCATAGGTTTTTCTCTAATAACCGTTTTGGGATCAATAAGCTTGATTGAAGCTTTCATCCATCCTTTGGTTTTATTTGGATCAATAGGATTTTCAGAACAAACTTTTTCAAGAAGATCTTCAATCTGTTTGAACCTGGTAGTTTGAATAGAAATAATCCTTTCTTTATTAATCTCTTCATGAGTTATATTAGTACCTGGAATTTGTTTTTCTTTAGAACCTTTTTCTTGAGTTTCAAGAAAACCTGGTTTTCCTTTGCTATAGGCCTCTGTAACCTTTTTTATAATTACCATATCATTATTAAGATGAAAGGCAATTCTATCTATCCATTGTATGAATGGTCCATAGACTTGACAGAAGTTGTTACCAATTATGATATCAATTCCTGAATTTTGTTGGTAAATAGTGGGAACATTGAAATGTTCTCCTGAAAGTTCGAGATTAATATTTCTACAAACTTTATTAATTTTTATGGTTTCACCATTTGCAATAGTGGCACTAATTTCTTTGGGAGCGTTTTCCCAGAGTTCATCCGGAATGACGAATTTGCTTGCAAGACATAAAGATGCACCTGTGTCTACAAAACAATGTACTCTAAATTTTTTATATCCTTTAAAGTTAAGGAAGGCAGAAACATAAATAGAGTTTGGATTAGTAAGATTCATGATAAGGGAATCATCAATCTTCTGGAGGTTTACGCAAAAATGGTTAATCTCCTCCTCCCTGAAAAGCGAGGTATGTATGGGACTAGTCTGAGTCATCCGTTGTTGATTCGTATTCTTCAGTGTCTGATGAAGATTCTGTTTCAACATGATATATAAAAACATGTTGCGTACCATCATACTCTTCTTCAAGAGCTTCATAGCCTCCATTGTTAGCGGTTTGTAAAACCTTGACTTTGTCAGGGTATTTTTTTCTATTTGGACATTCGTTTGCGTAGTGTCCTTCTTCATTGCAGATCCAACACCTACACTTTTTCTTTCCTTGCGGACAAGAAGTAGTTTTCTTAGGTGTTTCTTTTGATGGTTTCTTGAAGTATTTTCCTGGTGAAAATTTTTTTCTTTTCTTTTTCCAAAAAGATTTGTATTTCTTTTTGTTTTTATGCTTTTTCTTAGTATAATTTTTCTTTCCAATATCAAAGTTTTTGAAATCAGAGAGAATGCTACAACAATCTTTGCTTATTGTTTTAAGCTTTTGTTGTTTATATCTGTCTTGACAGATTCTATCAATTTCTTCTTTTGCAATTTTTGTTGCGTAAGAAAGACTGGTTTGCTGGATTTCTCCAGTAGCTTCTTTTTTCCATCTGTCTGTACAGGTTTCTCCAATAATTGGAATTTTCATGAGATAAGCAGATATCCATTGCGCATATTCGCTTCTCTGTGGAATATCATACAAATATGATTCATACATACATGTGTATTTGTCGAGAAGACTAATATCATGTAATTGGAGTTTAGTCATTGAAACTCTTGCTATGTCAACCTTCTTATTAATGGTGAAGTCTTTATTAGAAATATAATCAAGACCTAAGAAAGTAGTGTATATGACATTTATGAGATTATCAAAAAGATCTGAGCCATGCAGTTCTTCATTCCAATTATTGTTTCTTAGGAATTTCTGTACGATTCCATCAGTTTTGTGTTCTAAAAGTAGTAGAACATTTTTTGCTTTTTCAAATTCATCTGGATTTGTTTGTAAGATTAGTGAAATCTCAGTAACCCATTTTTCTACAACTCTTTCTCTGAGTTTTAAATCTTGGATACAATCAATATTGAGTACATTGATCGTATTGGGTCCTTGGCCACTATTTGGAATTCCATTGTGGACAGGCATTTTGAACTCGTATTTCTTTTTATTGCCTCTTCTTGTGGCTGTATAAGAAGATTCTGCTTCATCATCTTCCATATCTGAATATTCGAACTTAACAGTCTTTGTATTTGTTTTAAAATTATCTTCTTGTTCTGATTCAGTGTCGGGTTCATTTATTTTAGTCATTCTAAAATATTGATCAAAAAGTTTGGGTTCTTTTTGATACAATTCTTCACATTCTTCAGTTTCTAAAGATAAAAGCTGAATAAGCTTTTGGTCAGTTTTATCATAATCTTCATATTGAAGGTTAAAGAAATATTTCTCGAGACGTTCAGAGATTGTTTCTTTCATTTTTATTCTTTCTTGAAAATGTTAATTTTCTGGGAATCTTTTGAGCTTCCTAAGTCAGGGTTTCCAACACTAGGATTGGGAGGTGATTGATCTATTGAGCTCGGGTATCGAGGTCATCCTATTAGTTGTTTTAACTGATCATGTATATTAGTGATCTTAATGTTGGTTTCCTTAAGAGTGCCCTCAATATTTGCCTTTTTGGCGACTTCTTCAACAAATTGGTTATTTTTTAAAGAGTTTTCTAAAAGAATAGAATGTTTGTCAATAGACTGGGTTAACTTGATAGTTAATTTATTTTGTCTTTCAATAACTTCGAAGAATTTTTCAAAATCTTTTTTATCAAGATTGTTTTTAACCATAAAGGCTAAATCGTTTTTAAATTGGTTAAAAGGTATTTTATTTTTTGAAATATCTGTAGAAATATCTTTTGAAATACCAAGATAATGGCAACTGAAAATTTACTAGATAGAGAGTGTTTTTTCTTGCACTCGTTCTTGCGATTCCTTCAAACAAAACATAACTCTCAATTTATAGATACATTGAGAGGGTCTGATCCTTGCCTAATATGTCAGGCATGACGTTTTTATCCACAAAAGATTACATTATTGTGGACAGCTAGAAAGCTTCTAATAATGAAGAAGCGCATTATTATTTTGAGTGGCTGGGGCCATTTGACACGTGAAGCATCTTTCTTTAAGATGATGATGATTTGTCATCTTCAGAGGGGGGTCCCTCCATTGTCTCCGAATCTTTGCTTTCGCAAAAGTGACAAAGATGTTCTTCAAAAAGTTGTTCTGCATGTCGGCAGAAGTGTTGGCGTGTAGCATTGGATACTTCCATGCTATTGTTCATGAATTTTTCGCCAAACTTGGAGGCTTGACGAAGATCTTCTTGGCTGGTGTTGTTGTAACTCCAGCTTGTAATTATACAATGCGAGTTGGTATAATTAATCTTCTTTTTTGAACCAGAGATAATCTCGATGATTTTTTCTGATATTCTTCTTAAACCATTGATGCGATTGGGATGAAGAATCTCTGTAAAAGGTAGATCTTTGTCTTCCATTGGTTGAGATTGTTCAATATCTCTATTGGCTTTAGAAAGACCAATTTCCAGAAAGTGGTATGGAGAAAGAGTTGATTCTTGAATCCATTCTGGGAGTGAAGAGATGCATCTGATGTAGATCGGATTATCTTTTGCTTTAAGTACTTTCTTTCGAAAGTTTTTAATGGATTCTACCATGTTGCTTGGGAAGAAAATGAGTTCTTGAAGGTTGCAACTTGGGTAGATATTGTCGATTAGTCCAGCTTGAAAGGCTTGGTAGACTAATTTTGCATCTGATCCTTCGAGGAAGTTGAACAGACTTTTTGTTTTTTTGTCCGTAGTGAAAAACTTTTCATGAACAAGGTCTTCTGGGCATGCAGCTCTTGCTTTCTTCCAGATTGTTCTGAAGTCTTCGAAAGAGATTTCAGGATAGTTAACCATTTGTTGAACGTCATTTGGAACGTCAAACCTTTGGTCTCTGTGAGCTTCTTTGACTTTATGAATTTTTGGTCGAAGAAGTGGTTGGTTAGTCTTGCTTGTATCGTCTTGATAAGTGGCAAGGCTTAATCTTGCAGATGCTTCATTTCTGAATTTTTTGCAAGTAACTTTATCAACTTTACAGAATGTTTCTGTAATTCCCCAGTCAGTATGAACACCGGCATGAGGTCCTTTGTAGATTACATAAAATCTTTCAGCTTCTTTGTTAAGAGCTTTTTTGTAATCTGGTGTAAACTCCTGCACAAATTTGTTAATGGGTGACAAGGTTGTCATTTTACTGATTCCTTCAGTACAAGGATTGGTATCAACCAACAAGCTAGTTTTTCCATCAGGAAGAGGAGTAGCTGTCTCCTTTATTATGCTTTTTAGCAAAGCATCAGCTTTCAACGGATTTGTTGATTCTTTACCAGGTGCCGTTTGCACTGGAATAGCCTTTGTTTTTGAGCTTTCGCTTTCCGGTACATTGGTGACCGTTGTTACTTGTTCATACAAGTTGATTTTCTGCTCAATTGCAGATAGCTCTATGAGGAGCATTTGTTTCTTCATCCTCAAAGTGTTGAGGTCTTCCATTTTTGTAAACTCAAATTTTGTTTACTTTTTTCTCTAATCTCCCCCTCTCTTTTTTGTAGGTGAAGTTTTTGTGAGGAAATATGTCATGAGGATCATATCCTTTTATAGGGCTCGAGAGGAGCGAGTGAGATCATGGATGATGTAAGGTATACCTGAAGTCACGGGTGAGGCAGTCTGCCAGTACGTTTTTGTTTCCTGCGAGATGTTCAACAGTGAAAGTATATCGTGAAAACCACTCTTGCCAACGTATTAGCCGGCCTAATTTGTTATCTCCTGCAATCTTAGTTCGGAGGAAATAAGTAAAATTTTTATTATCTGTACGAACCAGGAAATTTACTGGTGTTAAATATACAGAGAATTTTGTAATAACTCTTTTTACAGCGAGTAATTCTTTTTCATTGCTATGGTAGTTTTTCTCAGCTGCTTTGAAACTGCCAGAGGTGTACCTGCAAATTTGTTCTTCGTTTTTGGGGTTTTTAGCTTTTAAAACACCTCCCCAAAATTCATCAGAAGCATCAGTTTCAATAATTAAACTGTCTTCAATGTTTGGAAGATAAAGTTTTGGAAAATTGATTAAAACTTTCTTTATCTTTTTGATGTAGTCTGTATCAGCATTTGACCAATTCCAAATGACATCTTTTTTTAATTTTGCCTGTAAAGGTTTTCTCATGGCTGCAAGTTTTTCAATATATGTTTCAGCATAAGTTAAAACACCAAGAAATCTTTGTAGTTGCTTTTTGTCTTCTAAAACATTTGGAAAGTCATGTAAATGTTCAAGAATATGCTTTTGAGGACAATGGGTACCTTCATTTATTTCTAAACCTAAAAAATTGATTTTTGTTTTGAAAAGATGAGCTTTCTTTTTTGAAAGTATTATACCATGTTTTAAAATAGTTCTGAGAACCTGTGTGACATGAACATAGTGTTCTTGTTCATTTTTGCTGAAGATCATGATGTCATCAACGTATACAGTGCAGAAACCTTCAAGGCCTCGAAGAGCATTCTGCATGTGTCTTTGAAAAATACTAGGAGCTTGTTTAAGCCCAAAGGGTAGTACTTTCCATTGAAAGAGTCCATCAGGACATGTGAAGGCAGTGAGAAGCTGCGATTCTTCATCAAGTAGAACTTGCCAGAAACCTGACTTGCAGTCGAAACTTGAATAAATGTTTTTTCCTCGTAGAAGAGTCAAGAGTTCGTGCATATTGGGGAGATTATGTGAGTCTCCAATAGTTGCATCATTAATTGCTTTGTAGTTAACAACCATTCGCTTCTTTCCTCTTCTTTTCTCTGCTTCTTTATTGACAAGAAAGGCAGGAGACATATGAGGGGATTTTGATTCTATAATTAGTCTCATATCAAGTAATTCTTTGATTTGTTTGGAAAATTCTTCTCTATCTTGTAGAGAGTAAACCATAGGTTTTTCTCTAATAACCGTTTTGGGATCAATAAGCTTGATTGAAGCTTTCATCCATCCTTTGGTTTTATTTGGATCAATAGGATTTTCAGAACAAACTTTTTCAAGAAGATCTTCAATCTGTTTGAACCTGGTAGTTTGAATAGAAATAATCCTTTCTTTATTAATCTCTTCATGAGTTATATTAGTACCTGGAATTTGTTTTTCTTTAGAACCTTTTTCTTGAGTTTCAAGAAAACCTGGTTTTCCTTTGCTATAGGCCTCTGTAACCTTTTTTATAATTACCATATCATTATTAAGATGAAAGGCAATTCTATCTATCCATTGTATGAATGGTCCATAGACTTGACAGAAGTTGTTACCAATTATGATATCAATTCCTGAATTTTGTTGGTAAATAGTGGGAACATTGAAATGTTCTCCTGAAAGTTCGAGATTAATATTTCTACAAACTTTATTAATTTTTATGGTTTCACCATTTGCAATAGTGGCACTAATTTCTTTGGGAGCGTTTTCCCAGAGTTCATCCGGAATGACGAATTTGCTTGCAAGACATAAAGATGCACCTGTGTCTACAAAACAATGTACTCTAAATTTTTTATATCCTTTAAAGTTAAGGAAGGCAGAAACATAAATAGAGTTTGGATTAGTAAGATTCATGATAAGGGAATCATCAATCTTCTGGAGGTTTACGCAAAAATGGTTAATTATCCTGAAATCTCTTTCGAAGACTTCAGAACAATCTGGAAGAAAGCAAGAGCTGCATGCCCAGAAGACCTTGTTCATGAAAAGTTTTTCACTACGGACAAGAAAACAAAAAGTCTGTTCAACTTCCTCGAAGGATCAGATGCAAAATTAGTCTACCAAGCCTTTCAAGCTGGACTAATCGACAATATCTACCCAAGTTGCAACCTTCAAGAACTCATTTTCTTCCCAAGCAACATGGTAGAATCCATTAAAAACTTTCGAAAGAAAGTACTTAAAGCAAAAGATAATCCGATCTACATCAGATGCATCTCTTCACTCCCAGAATGGATTCAAGAATCAACTCTTTCTCCATACCACTTTCTGGAAATTGGTCTTTCTAAAGCCAATAGAGATATTGAACAATCTCAACCAATGGAAGACAAAGATCTACCTTTTACAGAGATTCTTCATCCCAATCGCATCAATGGTTTAAGAAGAATATCAGAAAAAATCATCGAGATTATCTCTGGTTCAAAAAAGAAGATTAATTATACCAACTCGCATTGTATAATTACAAGCTGGAGTTACAACAACACCAGCCAAGAAGATCTTCGTCAAGCCTCCAAGTTTGGCGAAAAATTCATGAACAATAGCATGGAAGTATCCAATGCTACACGCCAACACTTCTGCCGACATGCAGAACAACTTTTTGAAGAACATCTTTGTCACTTTTGCGAAAGCAAAGATTCGGAGACAATGGAGGGACCCCCCTCTGAAGATGACAAATCATCATCATCTTAAAGAAAGATGCTTCACGTGTCAAATGGCCCCAGCCACTCAAAATAATAATGCGCTTCTTCATTATTAGAAGCTTTCTAGCTGTCCACAATAATGTAATCTTTTGTGGATAAAAACGTCATGCCTGACATATTAGGCAAGGATCAGACCCTCTCAATGTATCTATAAATTGAGAGTTATGTTTTGTTTGAAGGAATCGCAAGAACGAGTGCAAGAAAAAACACTCTCTATCTAGTAAATTTTCAGTTCAATGTCTAGTGAGTAATTCCTCCCTTAGAAGGGGAAAAATGTAAAATATTGTAAGAGTCTTCCCTTTTTGGGAACTCTGTTATCAATAAATCTTTGTTTTGTTATTTTTGAGTGTTCATACAATTTAGAGTGATGAAACTTGTAAGTGACAGAGTGTCAGGTCGACGATGATTAACAGTACCACAGGCACCATGCCAACAGGGAAAGCAACCACACAGACCAAAGAACGACACAGGCTGGCTTGAATAGTTTCTATCTATGTAAGTATAACACTCACTACATCACAATTATACATTTATTGATACAAGAGTCTTCTTTTCACAATTTTTATATTTATTCCCTTCTTTGTTAAAACATAAATTCCGTACACATCCACACACCCCAACTGGTGGGAATAAATAAAGAAAGAAAACATTTTCAAAAATGTTCCTTCTAAACTTAGTATTCTAAATCCCCTTAAAAGGAAAAATGAAATCTTCTACTTTGTTAGTACTAAAGAAATGTCCGTAGACATAAAAGATACAATAGGAGCTGTCTTTCTACCCCTTTTAACTAAGGAACAAATACATAATAACTTAAAAAGTATTCCAGTTGAGATTAGATCAAAAATTAGAATGGTCCATATCGGAGCTGTAAAAATTTTGTTAAAATCCCAATTCCAAGCAGGAATAAATTCTCCCATAAAAATGGCCTTAATTGACAACAGAATTACTGACAGACAGGACTGCATCTTAGGTGCTGCAAAGGGAAACCTTGCTTACCAAAAGTTTATGTTTTCAGTCTATCCAAAGTTTGCTCTGGATTTAAAATCTGCAAATATAGATAAAACCTTATCTTTTATACATCACTTTGAAAGAAGTGACCTAATGAGTCCAGGTGATAAACCTTTCACCATAACATATCTCATAGGATATGCCCTGACCAACAGTCACCATAGCATAGACTATAAGAAAGACGAGTACATCGAACTTGATGATGTCTTTTCAGAAATAGGCCATGTCAAAGATAAACAATTCTGCGACATAAATCCTCAAGAAAACTCTTGGGTTTTAAATATAGCTAGAAATAAAAAAGCTCTAGGAGAAACTCTTAGACCAAGAATTTCTATGGATTCACTCCACATAGGAGAAAGCTCGGAGAGAAAAGATAATAACTTAATAAGAAACATGTCTTTAAAAATTGATAGTCTACGCCAGAATATCAAACAAATCACTGACATTATAAATGAATAATAAAATTGATTTTCCTCATTTCTATAAAAAAGGTAAAACAGTCAAAATTAAAACTCTTGACGATAATACTGAAAAGAAAGAATACGTTTTCTCTACTTCTGGTAAAGCTGGTGTTCAAACAATCGTAAATCATTGCAATAATCTCAACCAAATCATTGCAAGATGTCTTTTAAAAACTTCAAAAATAAGCCATTATCTTGGTATTTCAAAAGATATTTCTACAGATATTTCAAAAAATAAAATACCTTTTAACCAATTTAAAAACGATTTAGCCTTTATGGTTAAAAACAATCTTGATAAAAAAGATTTTGAAAAATTCTTCGAAGTTATTGAAAGACAAAATAAATTAACTATCAAGTTAACCCAGTCTATTGACAAACATTCTATTCTTTTAGAAAACTCTTTAAAAAATAACCAATTTGTTGAAGAAGTCGCCAAAAAGGCAAATATTGAGGGCACTCTTAAGGAAACCAACATTAAGATCACTAATATACATGATCAGTTAAAACAACTAATAGGATGACCTCGATACCCGAGCTCAATAGATCAATCACCTCGATACCCGAGCTCAATAGATCAATCAATCTCCTTAATGAAAAAATAGATGGGCTGATTATAAACTTGGACTTAACATTCAATAAATACGTAACCATTACCCAGTTGGAAGTAGCATCTGCAAAAATTATTGCAGACATTACTAAAGAGTTATCTGAAAAGATTGACTCTTGCCCATGTAATAAAGACATACTTGAGCACATCAAGAATATCTCCATCATAGAACAAAAAACCAAGCCTGGAAAATATTCAGGTCTTAAGAAATACTCACCTCCCAATCCTAGTGTTGGAAACCCTGACTTAGGAAGCTCAAAAGATTCCCAGAAAATTAACATTTTCAAGAAAGAATAAAAATGAAAGAAACAATCTCTGAACGTCTCGAGAAATATTTCTTTAACCTTCAATATGAAGATTATGATAAAACTGACCAAAAGCTTATTCAGCTTTTATCTTTAGAAACTGAAGAATGTGAAGAATTGTATCAAAAAGAACCCAAACTTTTTGATCAATATTTTAGAATGACTAAAATAAATGAACCCGACACTGAATCAGAACAAGAAGATAATTTTAAAACAAATACAAAGACTGTTAAGTTCGAATATTCAGATATGGAAGATGATGAAGCAGAATCTTCTTATACAGCCACAAGAAGAGGCAATAAAAAGAAATACGAGTTCAAAATGCCTGTCCACAATGGAATTCCAAATAGTGGCCAAGGACCCAATACGATCAATGTACTCAATATTGATTGTATCCAAGATTTAAAACTCAGAGAAAGAGTTGTAGAAAAATGGGTTACTGAGATTTCACTAATCTTACAAACAAATCCAGATGAATTTGAAAAAGCAAAAAATGTTCTACTACTTTTAGAACACAAAACTGATGGAATCGTACAGAAATTCCTAAGAAACAATAATTGGAATGAAGAACTGCATGGCTCAGATCTTTTTGATAATCTCATAAATGTCATATACACTACTTTCTTAGGTCTTGATTATATTTCTAATAAAGACTTCACCATTAATAAGAAGGTTGACATAGCAAGAGTTTCAATGACTAAACTCCAATTACATGATATTAGTCTTCTCGACAAATACACATGTATGTATGAATCATATTTGTATGATATTCCACAGAGAAGCGAATATGCGCAATGGATATCTGCTTATCTCATGAAAATTCCAATTATTGGAGAAACCTGTACAGACAGATGGAAAAAAGAAGCTACTGGAGAAATCCAGCAAACCAGTCTTTCTTACGCAACAAAAATTGCAAAAGAAGAAATTGATAGAATCTGTCAAGACAGATATAAACAACAAAAGCTTAAAACAATAAGCAAAGATTGTTGTAGCATTCTCTCTGATTTCAAAAACTTTGATATTGGAAAGAAAAATTATACTAAGAAAAAGCATAAAAACAAAAAGAAATACAAATCTTTTTGGAAAAAGAAAAGAAAAAAATTTTCACCAGGAAAATACTTCAAGAAACCATCAAAAGAAACACCTAAGAAAACTACTTCTTGTCCGCAAGGAAAGAAAAAGTGTAGGTGTTGGATCTGCAATGAAGAAGGACACTACGCAAACGAATGTCCAAATAGAAAAAAATACCCTGACAAAGTCAAGGTTTTACAAACCGCTAACAATGGAGGCTATGAAGCTCTTGAAGAAGAGTATGATGGTACGCAACATGTTTTTATATATCATGTTGAAACAGAATCTTCATCAGACACTGAAGAATACGAATCAACAACGGATGACTCAGACTAGTCCCATACATACCTCGCTTTTCAGGGAGGAGGAGATTAACCATTTTTGCGTAAACCTCCAGAAGATTGATGATTCCCTTATCATGAATCTTACTAATCCAAACTCTATTTATGTTTCTGCCTTCCTTAACTTTAAAGGATATAAAAAATTTAGAGTACATTGTTTTGTAGACACAGGTGCATCTTTATGTCTTGCAAGCAAATTCGTCATTCCGGATGAACTCTGGGAAAACGCTCCCAAAGAAATTAGTGCCACTATTGCAAATGGTGAAACCATAAAAATTAATAAAGTTTGTAGAAATATTAATCTCGAACTTTCAGGAGAACATTTCAATGTTCCCACTATTTACCAACAAAATTCAGGAATTGATATCATAATTGGTAACAACTTCTGTCAAGTCTATGGACCATTCATACAATGGATAGATAGAATTGCCTTTCATCTTAATAATGATATGGTAATTATAAAAAAGGTTACAGAGGCCTATAGCAAAGGAAAACCAGGTTTTCTTGAAACTCAAGAAAAAGGTTCTAAAGAAAAACAAATTCCAGGTACTAATATAACTCATGAAGAGATTAATAAAGAAAGGATTATTTCTATTCAAACTACCAGGTTCAAACAGATTGAAGATCTTCTTGAAAAAGTTTGTTCTGAAAATCCTATTGATCCAAATAAAACCAAAGGATGGATGAAAGCTTCAATCAAGCTTATTGATCCCAAAACGGTTATTAGAGAAAAACCTATGGTTTACTCTCTACAAGATAGAGAAGAATTTTCCAAACAAATCAAAGAATTACTTGATATGAGACTAATTATAGAATCAAAATCCCCTCATATGTCTCCTGCCTTTCTTGTCAATAAAGAAGCAGAGAAAAGAAGAGGAAAGAAGCGAATGGTTGTTAACTACAAAGCAATTAATGATGCAACTATTGGAGACTCACATAATCTCCCCAATATGCACGAACTCTTGACTCTTCTACGAGGAAAAAACATTTATTCAAGTTTCGACTGCAAGTCAGGTTTCTGGCAAGTTCTACTTGATGAAGAATCGCAGCTTCTCACTGCCTTCACATGTCCTGATGGACTCTTTCAATGGAAAGTACTACCCTTTGGGCTTAAACAAGCTCCTAGTATTTTTCAAAGACACATGCAGAATGCTCTTCGAGGCCTTGAAGGTTTCTGCACTGTATACGTTGATGACATCATGATCTTCAGCAAAAATGAACAAGAACACTATGTTCATGTCACACAGGTTCTCAGAACTATTTTAAAACATGGTATAATACTTTCAAAAAAGAAAGCTCATCTTTTCAAAACAAAAATCAATTTTTTAGGTTTAGAAATAAATGAAGGTACCCATTGTCCTCAAAAGCATATTCTTGAACATTTACATGACTTTCCAAATGTTTTAGAAGACAAAAAGCAACTACAAAGATTTCTTGGTGTTTTAACTTATGCTAAAACATATATTGAAAAACTTGCAGCCATGAGAAAACCTTTACAGGCAAAATTAAAAAAAGATGTCATTTGGAATTGGTCAAATGCTGATACAGACTACATCAAAAAGATAAAGAAAGTTTTAATCAATTTTCCAAAACTTTATCTTCCAAACATTGAAGACAGTTTAATTATTGAAACTGATGCTTCTGATGAATTTTGGGGAGGTGTTTTAAAAGCTAAAAACCCCAAAAACGAAGAACAAATTTGCAGGTACACCTCTGGCAGTTTCAAAGCAGCTGAGAAAAACTACCATAGCAATGAAAAAGAATTACTCGCTGTAAAAAGAGTTATTACAAAATTCTCTGTATATTTAACACCAGTAAATTTCCTGGTTCGTACAGATAATAAAAATTTTACTTATTTCCTCCGAACTAAGATTGCAGGAGATAACAAATTAGGCCGGCTAATACGTTGGCAAGAGTGGTTTTCACGATATACTTTCACTGTTGAACATCTCGCAGGAAACAAAAACGTACTGGCAGACTGCCTCACCCGTGACTTCAGGTATACCTTACATCATCCATGATCTCACTCGCTCCTCTCGAGCCCTATAAAAGGATATGATCCTCATAGAGCTATCTGCAATTGAGCAGAAAATCAACTTGTATGAACAAGTAACAACGGTCACCAATGTACCGGAAAGCGAAAGCTCAAAAACAAAGGCTATTCCAGTGCAAACGGCACCTGGTAAAGAATCAACAAATCCGTTGAAAGCTGATGCTTTGCTAAAAAGCATAATAAAGGAGACAGCTACTCCTCTTCCTGATGGAAAAACTAGCTTGTTGGTTGATACCAATCCTTGTACTGAAGGAACCAGTAAAATGACAACCTTGTCACCCATTAACAAATCTGTGCAGGAGTTTACACCAGATTACAAAAAAGCTCTTAACAAAGAAGCTGAAAGATTTTATGTAATCTACAAAGGACCTCATGCCGGTGTTCATACTGACTGGGGAATTACAGAAACATTCTGTAAAGTTGATAAAGTTACTTGCAAAAAATTCAGAAATGAAGCATCTGCAAGATTAAGCCTTGCCACTTATCAAGACGATACAAGCAAGACTAACCAACCACTTCTTCGACCAAAAATTCATAAAGTCAAAGAAGCTCACAGAGACCAAAGGTTTGACGTTCCAAATGACGTTCAACAAATGGTTAACTATCCTGAAATCTCTTTCGAAGACTTCAGAACAATCTGGAAGAAAGCAAGAGCTGCATGCCCAGAAGACCTTGTTCATGAAAAGTTTTTCACTACGGACAAGAAAACAAAAAGTCTGTTCAACTTCCTCGAAGGATCAGATGCAAAATTAGTCTACCAAGCCTTTCAAGCTGGACTAATCGACAATATCTACCCAAGTTGCAACCTTCAAGAACTCATTTTCTTCCCAAGCAACATGGTAGAATCCATTAAAAACTTTCGAAAGAAAGTACTTAAAGCAAAAGATAATCCGATCTACATCAGATGCATCTCTTCACTCCCAGAATGGATTCAAGAATCAACTCTTTCTCCATACCACTTTCTGGAAATTGGTCTTTCTAAAGCCAATAGAGATATTGAACAATCTCAACCAATGGAAGACAAAGATCTACCTTTTACAGAGATTCTTCATCCCAATCGCATCAATGGTTTAAGAAGAATATCAGAAAAAATCATCGAGATTATCTCTGGTTCAAAAAAGAAGATTAATTATACCAACTCGCATTGTATAATTACAAGCTGGAGTTACAACAACACCAGCCAAGAAGATCTTCGTCAAGCCTCCAAGTTTGGCGAAAAATTCATGAACAATAGCATGGAAGTATCCAATGCTACACGCCAACACTTCTGCCGACATGCAGAACAACTTTTTGAAGAACATCTTTGTCACTTTTGCGAAAGCAAAGATTCGGAGACAATGGAGGGACCCCCCTCTGAAGATGACAAATCATCATCATCTTAAAGAAAGATGCTTCACGTGTCAAATGGCCCCAGCCACTCAAAATAATAATGCGCTTCTTCATTATTAGAAGCTTTCTAGCTGTCCACAATAATGTAATCTTTTGTGGATAAAAACGTCATGCCTGACATATTAGGCAAGGATCAGACCCTCTCAATGTATCTATAAATTGAGAGTTATGTTTTGTTTGAAGGAATCGCAAGAACGAGTGCAAGAAAAAACACTCTCTATCTAGTAAATTTTCAGTTCAATGTCTAGTGAGTAATTCCTCCCTTAGAAGGGGAAAAATGTAAAATATTGTAAGAGTCTTCCCTTTTTGGGAACTCTGTTATCAATAAATCTTTGTTTTGTTATTTTTGAGTGTTCATACAATTTAGAGTGATGAAACTTGTAAGTGACAGAGTGTCAGGTCGACGATGATTAACAGTACCACAGGCACCATGCCAACAGGGAAAGCAACCACACAGACCAAAGAACGACACAGGCTGGCTTGAATAGTTTCTATCTATGTAAGTATAACACTCACTACATCACAATTATACATTTATTGATACAAGAGTCTTCTTTTCACAATTTTTATATTTATTCCCTTCTTTGATAAAACCTTATCTTTTATACATCACTTTGAAAGAAGTGACCTAATGAGTCCAGGTGATAAACCTTTCACCATAACATATCTCATAGGATATGCCCTGACCAACAGTCACCATAGCATAGACTATAAGAAAGACGAGTACATCGAACTTGATGATGTCTTTTCAGAAATAGGCCATGTCAAAGATAAACAATTCTGCGACATAAATCCTCAAGAAAACTCTTGGGTTTTAAATATAGCTAGAAATAAAAAAGCTCTAGGAGAAACTCTTAGACCAAGAATTTCTATGGATTCACTCCACATAGGAGAAAGCTCGGAGAGAAAAGATAATAACTTAATAAGAAACATGTCTTTAAAAATTGATAGTCTACGCCAGAATATCAAACAAATCACTGACATTATAAATGAATAATAAAATTGATTTTCCTCATTTCTATAAAAAAGGTAAAACAGTCAAAATTAAAACTCTTGACGATAATACTGAAAAGAAAGAATACGTTTTCTCTACTTCTGGTAAAGCTGGTGTTCAAACAATCGTAAATCATTGCAATAATCTCAACCAAATCATTGCAAGATGTCTTTTAAAAACTTCAAAAATAAGCCATTATCTTGGTATTTCAAAAGATATTTCTACAGATATTTCAAAAAATAAAATACCTTTTAACCAATTTAAAAACGATTTAGCCTTTATGGTTAAAAACAATCTTGATAAAAAAGATTTTGAAAAATTCTTCGAAGTTATTGAAAGACAAAATAAATTAACTATCAAGTTAACCCAGTCTATTGACAAACATTCTATTCTTTTAGAAAACTCTTTAAAAAATAACCAATTTGTTGAAGAAGTCGCCAAAAAGGCAAATATTGAGGGCACTCTTAAGGAAACCAACATTAAGATCACTAATATACATGATCAGTTAAAACAACTAATAGGATGACCTCGATACCCGAGCTCAATAGATCAATCACCTCGATACCCGAGCTCAATAGATCAATCAATCTCCTTAATGAAAAAATAGATGGGCTGATTATAAACTTGGACTTAACATTCAATAAATACGTAACCATTACCCAGTTGGAAGTAGCATCTGCAAAAATTATTGCAGACATTACTAAAGAGTTATCTGAAAAGATTGACTCTTGCCCATGTAATAAAGACATACTTGAGCACATCAAGAATATCTCCATCATAGAACAAAAAACCAAGCCTGGAAAATATTCAGGTCTTAAGAAATACTCACCTCCCAATCCTAGTGTTGGAAACCCTGACTTAGGAAGCTCAAAAGATTCCCAGAAAATTAACATTTTCAAGAAAGAATAAAAATGAAAGAAACAATCTCTGAACGTCTCGAGAAATATTTCTTTAACCTTCAATATGAAGATTATGATAAAACTGACCAAAAGCTTATTCAGCTTTTATCTTTAGAAACTGAAGAATGTGAAGAATTGTATCAAAAAGAACCCAAACTTTTTGATCAATATTTTAGAATGACTAAAATAAATGAACCCGACACTGAATCAGAACAAGAAGATAATTTTAAAACAAATACAAAGACTGTTAAGTTCGAATATTCAGATATGGAAGATGATGAAGCAGAATCTTCTTATACAGCCACAAGAAGAGGCAATAAAAAGAAATACGAGTTCAAAATGCCTGTCCACAATGGAATTCCAAATAGTGGCCAAGGACCCAATACGATCAATGTACTCAATATTGATTGTATCCAAGATTTAAAACTCAGAGAAAGAGTTGTAGAAAAATGGGTTACTGAGATTTCACTAATCTTACAAACAAATCCAGATGAATTTGAAAAAGCAAAAAATGTTCTACTACTTTTAGAACACAAAACTGATGGAATCGTACAGAAATTCCTAAGAAACAATAATTGGAATGAAGAACTGCATGGCTCAGATCTTTTTGATAATCTCATAAATGTCATATACACTACTTTCTTAGGTCTTGATTATATTTCTAATAAAGACTTCACCATTAATAAGAAGGTTGACATAGCAAGAGTTTCAATGACTAAACTCCAATTACATGATATTAGTCTTCTCGACAAATACACATGTATGTATGAATCATATTTGTATGATATTCCACAGAGAAGCGAATATGCGCAATGGATATCTGCTTATCTCATGAAAATTCCAATTATTGGAGAAACCTGTACAGACAGATGGAAAAAAGAAGCTACTGGAGAAATCCAGCAAACCAGTCTTTCTTACGCAACAAAAATTGCAAAAGAAGAAATTGATAGAATCTGTCAAGACAGATATAAACAACAAAAGCTTAAAACAATAAGCAAAGATTGTTGTAGCATTCTCTCTGATTTCAAAAACTTTGATATTGGAAAGAAAAATTATACTAAGAAAAAGCATAAAAACAAAAAGAAATACAAATCTTTTTGGAAAAAGAAAAGAAAAAAATTTTCACCAGGAAAATACTTCAAGAAACCATCAAAAGAAACACCTAAGAAAACTACTTCTTGTCCGCAAGGAAAGAAAAAGTGTAGGTGTTGGATCTGCAATGAAGAAGGACACTACGCAAACGAATGTCCAAATAGAAAAAAATACCCTGACAAAGTCAAGGTTTTACAAACCGCTAACAATGGAGGCTATGAAGCTCTTGAAGAAGAGTATGATGGTACGCAACATGTTTTTATATATCATGTTGAAACAGAATCTTCATCAGACACTGAAGAATACGAATCAACAACGGATGACTCAGACTAGTCCCATACATACCTCGCTTTTCAGGGAGGAGGAGATTAACCATTTTTGCGTAAACCTCCAGAAGATTGATGATTCCCTTATCATGAATCTTACTAATCCAAACTCTATTTATGTTTCTGCCTTCCTTAACTTTAAAGGATATAAAAAATTTAGAGTACATTGTTTTGTAGACACAGGTGCATCTTTATGTCTTGCAAGCAAATTCGTCATTCCGGATGAACTCTGGGAAAACGCTCCCAAAGAAATTAGTGCCACTATTGCAAATGGTGAAACCATAAAAATTAATAAAGTTTGTAGAAATATTAATCTCGAACTTTCAGGAGAACATTTCAATGTTCCCACTATTTACCAACAAAATTCAGGAATTGATATCATAATTGGTAACAACTTCTGTCAAGTCTATGGACCATTCATACAATGGATAGATAGAATTGCCTTTCATCTTAATAATGATATGGTAATTATAAAAAAGGTTACAGAGGCCTATAGCAAAGGAAAACCAGGTTTTCTTGAAACTCAAGAAAAAGGTTCTAAAGAAAAACAAATTCCAGGTACTAATATAACTCATGAAGAGATTAATAAAGAAAGGATTATTTCTATTCAAACTACCAGGTTCAAACAGATTGAAGATCTTCTTGAAAAAGTTTGTTCTGAAAATCCTATTGATCCAAATAAAACCAAAGGATGGATGAAAGCTTCAATCAAGCTTATTGATCCCAAAACGGTTATTAGAGAAAAACCTATGGTTTACTCTCTACAAGATAGAGAAGAATTTTCCAAACAAATCAAAGAATTACTTGATATGAGACTAATTATAGAATCAAAATCCCCTCATATGTCTCCTGCCTTTCTTGTCAATAAAGAAGCAGAGAAAAGAAGAGGAAAGAAGCGAATGGTTGTTAACTACAAAGCAATTAATGATGCAACTATTGGAGACTCACATAATCTCCCCAATATGCACGAACTCTTGACTCTTCTACGAGGAAAAAACATTTATTCAAGTTTCGACTGCAAGTCAGGTTTCTGGCAAGTTCTACTTGATGAAGAATCGCAGCTTCTCACTGCCTTCACATGTCCTGATGGACTCTTTCAATGGAAAGTACTACCCTTTGGGCTTAAACAAGCTCCTAGTATTTTTCAAAGACACATGCAGAATGCTCTTCGAGGCCTTGAAGGTTTCTGCACTGTATACGTTGATGACATCATGATCTTCAGCAAAAATGAACAAGAACACTATGTTCATGTCACACAGGTTCTCAGAACTATTTTAAAACATGGTATAATACTTTCAAAAAAGAAAGCTCATCTTTTCAAAACAAAAATCAATTTTTTAGGTTTAGAAATAAATGAAGGTACCCATTGTCCTCAAAAGCATATTCTTGAACATTTACATGACTTTCCAAATGTTTTAGAAGACAAAAAGCAACTACAAAGATTTCTTGGTGTTTTAACTTATGCTGAAACATATATTGAAAAACTTGCAGCCATGAGAAAACCTTTACAGGCAAAATTAAAAAAAAAGATGTCATTTGGAATTGGTCAAATGCTGATACAGACTACATCAAAAAGATAAAGAAAGTTTTAATCAATTTTCCAAAACTTTATCTTCCAAACATTGAAGACAGTTTAATTATTGAAACTGATGCTTCTGATGAATTTTGGGGAGGTGTTTTAAAAGCTAAAAACCCCAAAAACGAAGAACAAATTTGCAGGTACACCTCTGGCAGTTTCAAAGCAGCTGAGAAAAACTACCATAGCAATGAAAAAGAATTACTCGCTGTAAAAAGAGTTATTACAAAATTCTCTGTATATTTAACACCAGTAAATTTCCTGGTTCGTACAGATAATAAAAATTTTACTTATTTCCTCCGAACTAAGATTGCAGGAGATAACAAATTAGGCCGGCTAATACGTTGGCAAGAGTGGTTTTCACGATATACTTTCACTGTTGAACATCTCGCAGGAAACAAAAACGTACTGGCAGACTGCCTCACCCGTGACTTCAGGTATACCTTACATCATCCATGATCTCACTCGCTCCTCTCGAGCCCTATAAAAGGATATGATCCTCATGACATATTTCCTCACAAAAACTTCACCTACAAAAAAGAGAGGGGGAGATTAGAGAAAAAAGTAAACAAAATTTGAGTTTACAAAAATGGAAGACCTCAACACTTTGAGGATGAAGAAACAAATGCTCCTCATAGAGCTATCTGCAATTGAGCAGAAAATCAACTTGTATGAACAAGTAACAACGGTCACCAATGTACCGGAAAGCGAAAGCTCAAAAACAAAGGCTATTCCAGTGCAAACGGCACCTGGTAAAGAATCAACAAATCCGTTGAAAGCTGATGCTTTGCTAAAAAGCATAATAAAGGAGACAGCTACTCCTCTTCCTGATGGAAAAACTAGCTTGTTGGTTGATACCAATCCTTGTACTGAAGGAATCAGTAAAATGACAACCTTGTCACCCATTAACAAATCTGTGCAGGAGTTTACACCAGATTACAAAAAAGCTCTTAACAAAGAAGCTGAAAGATTTTATGTAATCTACAAAGGACCTCATGCCGGTGTTCATACTGACTGGGGAATTACAGAAACATTCTGTAAAGTTGATAAAGTTACTTGCAAAAAATTCAGAAATGAAGCATCTGCAAGATTAAGCCTTGCCACTTATCAAGACGATACAAGCAAGACTAACCAACCACTTCTTCGACCAAAAATTCATAAAGTCAAAGAAGCTCACAGAGACCAAAGGTTTGACGTTCCAAATGACGTTCAACAAATGGTTAACTATCCTGAAATCTCTTTCGAAGACTTCAGAACAATCTGGAAGAAAGCAAGAGCTGCATGCCCAGAAGACCTTGTTCATGAAAAGTTTTTCACTACGGACAAGAAAACAAAAAGTCTGTTCAACTTCCTCGAAGGATCAGATGCAAAATTAGTCTACCAAGCCTTTCAAGCTGGACTAATCGACAATATCTACCCAAGTTGCAACCTTCAAGAACTCATTTTCTTCCCAAGCAACATGGTAGAATCCATTAAAAACTTTCGAAAGAAAGTACTTAAAGCAAAAGATAATCCGATCTACATCAGATGCATCTCTTCACTCCCAGAATGGATTCAAGAATCAACTCTTTCTCCATACCACTTTCTGGAAATTGGTCTTTCTAAAGCCAATAGAGATATTGAACAATCTCAACCAATGGAAGACAAAGATCTACCTTTTACAGAGATTCTTCATCCCAATCGCATCAATGGTTTAAGAAGAATATCAGAAAAAATCATCGAGATTATCTCTGGTTCAAAAAAGAAGATTAATTATACCAACTCGCATTGTATAATTACAAGCTGGAGTTACAACAACACCAGCCAAGAAGATCTTCGTCAAGCCTCCAAGTTTGGCGAAAAATTCATGAACAATAGCATGGAAGTATCCAATGCTACACGCCAACACTTCTGCCGACATGCAGAACAACTTTTTGAAGAACATCTTTGTCACTTTTGCGAAAGCAAAGATTCGGAGACAATGGAGGGACCCCCCTCTGAAGATGACAAATCATCATCATCTTAAAGAAAGATGCTTCACGTGTCAAATGGCCCCAGCCACTCAAAATAATAATGCGCTTCTTCATTATTAGAAGCTTTCTAGCTGTCCACAATAATGTAATCTTTTGTGGATAAAAACGTCATGCCTGACATATTAGGCAAGGATCAGACCCTCTCAATGTATCTATAAATTGAGAGTTATGTTTTGTTTGAAGGAATCGCAAGAACGAGTGCAAGAAAAAACACTCTCTATCTAGTAAATTTTCAGTTCAATGTCTAGTGAGTAATTCCTCCCTTAGAAGGGGAAAAATGTAAAATATTGTAAGAGTCTTCCCTTTTTGGGAACTCTGTTATCAATAAATCTTTGTTTTGTTATTTTTGAGTGTTCATACAATTTAGAGTGATGAAACTTGTAAGTGACAGAGTGTCAGGTCGACGATGATTAACAGTACCACAGGCACCATGCCAACAGGGAAAGCAACCACACAGACCAAAGAACGACACAGGCTGGCTTGAATAGTTTCTATCTATGTAAGTATAACACTCACTACATCACAATTATACATTTATTGATACAAGAGTCTTCTTTTCACAATTTTTATATTTATTCCCTTCTTTGATAAAACCTTATCTTTTATACATCACTTTGAAAGAAGTGACCTAATGAGTCCAGGTGATAAACCTTTCACCATAACATATCTCATAGGATATGCCCTGACCAACAGTCACCATAGCATAGACTATAAGAAAGACGAGTACATCGAACTTGATGATGTCTTTTCAGAAATAGGCCATGTCAAAGATAAACAATTCTGCGACATAAATCCTCAAGAAAACTCTTGGGTTTTAAATATAGCTAGAAATAAAAAAGCTCTAGGAGAAACTCTTAGACCAAGAATTTCTATGGATTCACTCCACATAGGAGAAAGCTCGGAGAGAAAAGATAATAACTTAATAAGAAACATGTCTTTAAAAATTGATAGTCTACGCCAGAATATCAAACAAATCACTGACATTATAAATGAATAATAAAATTGATTTTCCTCATTTCTATAAAAAAGGTAAAACAGTCAAAATTAAAACTCTTGACGATAATACTGAAAAGAAAGAATACGTTTTCTCTACTTCTGGTAAAGCTGGTGTTCAAACAATCGTAAATCATTGCAATAATCTCAACCAAATCATTGCAAGATGTCTTTTAAAAACTTCAAAAATAAGCCATTATCTTGGTATTTCAAAAGATATTTCTACAGATATTTCAAAAAATAAAATACCTTTTAACCAATTTAAAAACGATTTAGCCTTTATGGTTAAAAACAATCTTGATAAAAAAGATTTTGAAAAATTCTTCGAAGTTATTGAAAGACAAAATAAATTAACTATCAAGTTAACCCAGTCTATTGACAAACATTCTATTCTTTTAGAAAACTCTTTAAAAAATAACCAATTTGTTGAAGAAGTCGCCAAAAAGGCAAATATTGAGGGCACTCTTAAGGAAACCAACATTAAGATCACTAATATACATGATCAGTTAAAACAACTAATAGGATGACCTCGATACCCGAGCTCAATAGATCAATCACCTCGATACCCGAGCTCAATAGATCAATCAATCTCCTTAATGAAAAAATAGATGGGCTGATTATAAACTTGGACTTAACATTCAATAAATACGTAACCATTACCCAGTTGGAAGTAGCATCTGCAAAAATTATTGCAGACATTACTAAAGAGTTATCTGAAAAGATTGACTCTTGCCCATGTAATAAAGACATACTTGAGCACATCAAGAATATCTCCATCATAGAACAAAAAACCAAGCCTGGAAAATATTCAGGTCTTAAGAAATACTCACCTCCCAATCCTAGTGTTGGAAACCCTGACTTAGGAAGCTCAAAAGATTCCCAGAAAATTAACATTTTCAAGAAAGAATAAAAATGAAAGAAACAATCTCTGAACGTCTCGAGAAATATTTCTTTAACCTTCAATATGAAGATTATGATAAAACTGACCAAAAGCTTATTCAGCTTTTATCTTTAGAAACTGAAGAATGTGAAGAATTGTATCAAAAAGAACCCAAACTTTTTGATCAATATTTTAGAATGACTAAAATAAATGAACCCGACACTGAATCAGAACAAGAAGATAATTTTAAAACAAATACAAAGACTGTTAAGTTCGAATATTCAGATATGGAAGATGATGAAGCAGAATCTTCTTATACAGCCACAAGAAGAGGCAATAAAAAGAAATACGAGTTCAAAATGCCTGTCCACAATGGAATTCCAAATAGTGGCCAAGGACCCAATACGATCAATGTACTCAATATTGATTGTATCCAAGATTTAAAACTCAGAGAAAGAGTTGTAGAAAAATGGGTTACTGAGATTTCACTAATCTTACAAACAAATCCAGATGAATTTGAAAAAGCAAAAAATGTTCTACTACTTTTAGAACACAAAACTGATGGAATCGTACAGAAATTCCTAAGAAACAATAATTGGAATGAAGAACTGCATGGCTCAGATCTTTTTGATAATCTCATAAATGTCATATACACTACTTTCTTAGGTCTTGATTATATTTCTAATAAAGACTTCACCATTAATAAGAAGGTTGACATAGCAAGAGTTTCAATGACTAAACTCCAATTACATGATATTAGTCTTCTCGACAAATACACATGTATGTATGAATCATATTTGTATGATATTCCACAGAGAAGCGAATATGCGCAATGGATATCTGCTTATCTCATGAAAATTCCAATTATTGGAGAAACCTGTACAGACAGATGGAAAAAAGAAGCTACTGGAGAAATCCAGCAAACCAGTCTTTCTTACGCAACAAAAATTGCAAAAGAAGAAATTGATAGAATCTGTCAAGACAGATATAAACAACAAAAGCTTAAAACAATAAGCAAAGATTGTTGTAGCATTCTCTCTGATTTCAAAAACTTTGATATTGGAAAGAAAAATTATACTAAGAAAAAGCATAAAAACAAAAAGAAATACAAATCTTTTTGGAAAAAGAAAAGAAAAAAATTTTCACCAGGAAAATACTTCAAGAAACCATCAAAAGAAACACCTAAGAAAACTACTTCTTGTCCGCAAGGAAAGAAAAAGTGTAGGTGTTGGATCTGCAATGAAGAAGGACACTACGCAAACGAATGTCCAAATAGAAAAAAATACCCTGACAAAGTCAAGGTTTTACAAACCGCTAACAATGGAGGCTATGAAGCTCTTGAAGAAGAGTATGATGGTACGCAACATGTTTTTATATATCATGTTGAAACAGAATCTTCATCAGACACTGAAGAATACGAATCAACAACGGATGACTCAGACTAGTCCCATACATACCTCGCTTTTCAGGGAGGAGGAGATTAACCATTTTTGCGTAAACCTCCAGAAGATTGATGATTCCCTTATCATGAATCTTACTAATCCAAACTCTATTTATGTTTCTGCCTTCCTTAACTTTAAAGGATATAAAAAATTTAGAGTACATTGTTTTGTAGACACAGGTGCATCTTTATGTCTTGCAAGCAAATTCGTCATTCCGGATGAACTCTGGGAAAACGCTCCCAAAGAAATTAGTGCCACTATTGCAAATGGTGAAACCATAAAAATTAATAAAGTTTGTAGAAATATTAATCTCGAACTTTCAGGAGAACATTTCAATGTTCCCACTATTTACCAACAAAATTCAGGAATTGATATCATAATTGGTAACAACTTCTGTCAAGTCTATGGACCATTCATACAATGGATAGATAGAATTGCCTTTCATCTTAATAATGATATGGTAATTATAAAAAAGGTTACAGAGGCCTATAGCAAAGGAAAACCAGGTTTTCTTGAAACTCAAGAAAAAGGTTCTAAAGAAAAACAAATTCCAGGTACTAATATAACTCATGAAGAGATTAATAAAGAAAGGATTATTTCTATTCAAACTACCAGGTTCAAACAGATTGAAGATCTTCTTGAAAAAGTTTGTTCTGAAAATCCTATTGATCCAAATAAAACCAAAGGATGGATGAAAGCTTCAATCAAGCTTATTGATCCCAAAACGGTTATTAGAGAAAAACCTATGGTTTACTCTCTACAAGATAGAGAAGAATTTTCCAAACAAATCAAAGAATTACTTGATATGAGACTAATTATAGAATCAAAATCCCCTCATATGTCTCCTGCCTTTCTTGTCAATAAAGAAGCAGAGAAAAGAAGAGGAAAGAAGCGAATGGTTGTTAACTACAAAGCAATTAATGATGCAACTATTGGAGACTCACATAATCTCCCCAATATGCACGAACTCTTGACTCTTCTACGAGGAAAAAACATTTATTCAAGTTTCGACTGCAAGTCAGGTTTCTGGCAAGTTCTACTTGATGAAGAATCGCAGCTTCTCACTGCCTTCACATGTCCTGATGGACTCTTTCAATGGAAAGTACTACCCTTTGGGCTTAAACAAGCTCCTAGTATTTTTCAAAGACACATGCAGAATGCTCTTCGAGGCCTTGAAGGTTTCTGCACTGTATACGTTGATGACATCATGATCTTCAGCAAAAATGAACAAGAACACTATGTTCATGTCACACAGGTTCTCAGAACTATTTTAAAACATGGTATAATACTTTCAAAAAAGAAAGCTCATCTTTTCAAAACAAAAATCAATTTTTTAGGTTTAGAAATAAATGAAGGTACCCATTGTCCTCAAAAGCATATTCTTGAACATTTACATGACTTTCCAAATGTTTTAGAAGACAAAAAGCAACTACAAAGATTTCTTGGTGTTTTAACTTATGCTGAAACATATATTGAAAAACTTGCAGCCATGAGAAAACCTTTACAGGCAAAATTAAAAAAAAAGATGTCATTTGGAATTGGTCAAATGCTGATACAGACTACATCAAAAAGATAAAGAAAGTTTTAATCAATTTTCCAAAACTTTATCTTCCAAACATTGAAGACAGTTTAATTATTGAAACTGATGCTTCTGATGAATTTTGGGGAGGTGTTTTAAAAGCTAAAAACCCCAAAAACGAAGAACAAATTTGCAGGTACACCTCTGGCAGTTTCAAAGCAGCTGAGAAAAACTACCATAGCAATGAAAAAGAATTACTCGCTGTAAAAAGAGTTATTACAAAATTCTCTGTATATTTAACACCAGTAAATTTCCTGGTTCGTACAGATAATAAAAATTTTACTTATTTCCTCCGAACTAAGATTGCAGGAGATAACAAATTAGGCCGGCTAATACGTTGGCAAGAGTGGTTTTCACGATATACTTTCACTGTTGAACATCTCGCAGGAAACAAAAACGTACTGGCAGACTGCCTCACCCGTGACTTCAGGTATACCTTACATCATCCATGATCTCACTCGCTCCTCTCGAGCCCTATAAAAGGATATGATCCTCATGACATATTTCCTCACAAAAACTTCACCTACAAAAAAGAGAGGGGGAGATTAGAGAAAAAAGTAAACAAAATTTGAGTTTACAAAAATGGAAGACCTCAACACTTTGAGGATGAAGAAACAAATGCTCCTCATAGAGCTATCTGCAATTGAGCAGAAAATCAACTTGTATGAACAAGTAACAACGGTCACCAATGTACCGGAAAGCGAAAGCTCAAAAACAAAGGCTATTCCAGTGCAAACGGCACCTGGTAAAGAATCAACAAATCCGTTGAAAGCTGATGCTTTGCTAAAAAGCATAATAAAGGAGACAGCTACTCCTCTTCCTGATGGAAAAACTAGCTTGTTGGTTGATACCAATCCTTGTACTGAAGGAATCAGTAAAATGACAACCTTGTCACCCATTAACAAATCTGTGCAGGAGTTTACACCAGATTACAAAAAAGCTCTTAACAAAGAAGCTGAAAGATTTTATGTAATCTACAAAGGACCTCATGCCGGTGTTCATACTGACTGGGGAATTACAGAAACATTCTGTAAAGTTGATAAAGTTACTTGCAAAAAATTCAGAAATGAAGCATCTGCAAGATTAAGCCTTGCCACTTATCAAGACGATACAAGCAAGACTAACCAACCACTTCTTCGACCAAAAATTCATAAAGTCAAAGAAGCTCACAGAGACCAAAGGTTTGACGTTCCAAATGACGTTCAACAAATGGTTAACTATCCTGAAATCTCTTTCGAAGACTTCAGAACAATCTGGAAGAAAGCAAGAGCTGCATGCCCAGAAGACCTTGTTCATGAAAAGTTTTTCACTACGGACAAGAAAACAAAAAGTCTGTTCAACTTCCTCGAAGGATCAGATGCAAAATTAGTCTACCAAGCCTTTCAAGCTGGACTAATCGACAATATCTACCCAAGTTGCAACCTTCAAGAACTCATTTTCTTCCCAAGCAACATGGTAGAATCCATTAAAAACTTTCGAAAGAAAGTACTTAAAGCAAAAGATAATCCGATCTACATCAGATGCATCTCTTCACTCCCAGAATGGATTCAAGAATCAACTCTTTCTCCATACCACTTTCTGGAAATTGGTCTTTCTAAAGCCAATAGAGATATTGAACAATCTCAACCAATGGAAGACAAAGATCTACCTTTTACAGAGATTCTTCATCCCAATCGCATCAATGGTTTAAGAAGAATATCAGAAAAAATCATCGAGATTATCTCTGGTTCAAAAAAGAAGATTAATTATACCAACTCGCATTGTATAATTACAAGCTGGAGTTACAACAACACCAGCCAAGAAGATCTTCGTCAAGCCTCCAAGTTTGGCGAAAAATTCATGAACAATAGCATGGAAGTATCCAATGCTACACGCCAACACTTCTGCCGACATGCAGAACAACTTTTTGAAGAACATCTTTGTCACTTTTGCGAAAGCAAAGATTCGGAGACAATGGAGGGACCCCCCTCTGAAGATGACAAATCATCATCATCTTAAAGAAAGATGCTTCACGTGTCAAATGGCCCCAGCCACTCAAAATAATAATGCGCTTCTTCATTATTAGAAGCTTTCTAGCTGTCCACAATAATGTAATCTTTTGTGGATAAAAACGTCATGCCTGACATATTAGGCAAGGATCAGACCCTCTCAATGTATCTATAAATTGAGAGTTATGTTTTGTTTGAAGGAATCGCAAGAACGAGTGCAAGAAAAAACACTCTCTATCTAGTAAATTTTCAGTTCAATGTCTAGTGAGTAATTCCTCCCTTAGAAGGGGAAAAATGTAAAATATTGTAAGAGTCTTCCCTTTTTGGGAACTCTGTTATCAATAAATCTTTGGGGTGTGTGGATGTGTACGGAATTTATGTTTTAACAAAGAAGGGAATAAATATAAAAATTGTGAAAAGAAGACTCTTGTATCAATAAATGTATAATTGTGATGTAGTGAGTGTTATACTTACATAGATAGAAACTATTCAAGCCAGCCTGTGTCGTTCTTTGGTCTGTGTGGTTGCTTTCCCTGTTGGCATGGTGCCTGTGGTACTGTTAATCATCGTCGACCTGACACTCTGTCACTTACAAGTTTCATCACTCTAAATTGTATGAACACTCAAAAATAACAAAACAAAGATTTATTGATAACAGAGTTCCCAAAAAGGGAAGACTCTTACAATATTTTACATTTTTCCCCTTCTAAGGGAGGAATTACTCACTAGACATTGAACTGAAAATTTACTAGATAGAGAGTGTTTTTTCTTGCACTCGTTCTTGCGATTCCTTCAAACAAAACATAACTCTCAATTTATAGATACATTGAGAGGGTCTGATCCTTGCCTAATATGTCAGGCATGACGTTTTTATCCACAAAAGATTACATTATTGTGGACAGCTAGAAAGCTTCTAATAATGAAGAAGCGCATTATTATTTTGAGTGGCTGGGGCCATTTGACACGTGAAGCATCTTTCTTTAAGATGATGATGATTTGTCATCTTCAGAGGGGGGTCCCTCCATTGTCTCCGAATCTTTGCTTTCGCAAAAGTGACAAAGATGTTCTTCAAAAAGTTGTTCTACATGTCGGCAGAAGTGTTGGCGTGTAGCATTGGATACTTCCATGCTATTGTTCATGAATTTTTCGCCAAACTTGGAGGCTTGACGAAGATCTTCTTGGCTGGTGTTGTTGTAACTCCAGCTTGTAATTATACAATGCGAGTTGGTATAATTAATCTTCTTTTTTGAACCAGAGATAATCTCGATGATTTTTTCTGATATTCTTCTTAAACCATTGATGCGATTGGGATGAAGAATCTCTGTAAAAGGTAGATCTTTGTCTTCCATTGGTTGAGATTGTTCAATATCTCTATTGGCTTTAGAAAGACCAATTTCCAGAAAGTGGTATGGAGAAAGAGTTGATTCTTGAATCCATTCTGGGAGTGAAGAGATGCATCTGATGTAGATCGGATTATCTTTTGCTTTAAGTACTTTCTTTCGAAAGTTTTTAATGGATTCTACCATGTTGCTTGGGAAGAAAATGAGTTCTTGAAGGTTGCAACTTGGGTAGATATTGTCGATTAGTCCAGCTTGAAAGGCTTGGTAGACTAATTTTGCATCTGATCCTTCGAGGAAGTTGAACAGACTTTTTGTTTTCTTGTCCGTAGTGAAAAACTTTTCATGAACAAGGTCTTCTGGGCATGCAGCTCTTGCTTTCTTCCAGATTGTTCTGAAGTCTTCGAAAGAGATTTCAGGATAGTTAACCATTTGTTGAACGTCATTTGGAACGTCAAACCTTTGGTCTCTGTGAGCTTCTTTGACTTTATGAATTTTTGGTCGAAGAAGTGGTTGGTTAGTCTTGCTTGTATCGTCTTGATAAGTGGCAAGGCTTAATCTTGCAGATGCTTCATTTCTGAATTTTTTGCAAGTAACTTTATCAACTTTACAGAATGTTTCTGTAATTCCCCAGTCAGTATGAACACCGGCATGAGGTCCTTTGTAGATTACATAAAATCTTTCAGCTTCTTTGTTAAGAGCTTTTTTGTAATCTGGTGTAAACTCCTGCACAGATTTGTTAATGGGTGACAAGGTTGTCATTTTACTGATTCCTTCAGTACAAGGATTGGTATCAACCAACAAGCTAGTTTTTCCATCAGGAAGAGGAGTAGCTGTCTCCTTTATTATGCTTTTTAGCAAAGCATCAGCTTTCAACGGATTTGTTGATTCTTTACCAGGTGCCGTTTGCACTGGAATAGCCTTTGTTTTTGAGCTTTCGCTTTCCGGTACATTGGTGACCGTTGTTACTTGTTCATACAAGTTGATTTTCTGCTCAATTGCAGATAGCTCTATGAGGAGCATTTGTTTCTTCATCCTCAAAGTGTTGAGGTCTTCCATTTTTGTAAACTCAAATTTTGTTTACTTTTTTCTCTAATCTCCCCCTCTCTTTTTTGTAGGTGAAGTTTTTGTGAGGAAATATGTCATGAGGATCATATCCTTTTATAGGGCTCGAGAGGAGCGAGTGAGATCATGGATGATGTAAGGTATACCTGAAGTCACGGGTGAGGCAGTCTGCCAGTACGTTTTTGTTTCCTGCGAGATGTTCAACAGTGAAAGTATATCGTGAAAACCACTCTTGCCAACGTATTAGCCGGCCTAATTTGTTATCTCCTGCAATCTTAGTTCGGAGGAAATAAGTAAAATTTTTATTATCTGTACGAACCAGGAAATTTACTGGTGTTAAATATACAGAGAATTTTGTAATAACTCTTTTTACAGCGAGTAATTCTTTTTCATTGCTATGGTAGTTTTTCTCAGCTGCTTTGAAACTGCCAGAGGTGTACCTGCAAATTTGTTCTTCGTTTTTGGGGTTTTTAGCTTTTAAAACACCTCCCCAAAATTCATCAGAAGCATCAGTTTCAATAATTAAACTGTCTTCAATGTTTGGAAGATAAAGTTTTGGAAAATTGATTAAAACTTTCTTTATCTTTTTGATGTAGTCTGTATCAGCATTTGACCAATTCCAAATGACATCTTTTTTTAATTTTGCCTGTAAAGGTTTTCTCATGGCTGCAAGTTTTTCAATATATGTTTCAGCATAAGTTAAAACACCAAGAAATCTTTGTAGTTGCTTTTTGTCTTCTAAAACATTTGGAAAGTCATGTAAATGTTCAAGAATATGCTTTTGAGGACAATGGGTACCTTCATTTATTTCTAAACCTAAAAAATTGATTTTTGTTTTGAAAAGATGAGCTTTCTTTTTTGAAAGTATTATACCATGTTTTAAAATAGTTCTGAGAACCTGTGTGACATGAACATAGTGTTCTTGTTCATTTTTGCTGAAGATCATGATGTCATCAACGTATACAGTGCAGAAACCTTCAAGGCCTCGAAGAGCATTCTGCATGTGTCTTTGAAAAATACTAGGAGCTTGTTTAAGCCCAAAGGGTAGTACTTTCCATTGAAAGAGTCCATCAGGACATGTGAAGGCAGTGAGAAGCTGCGATTCTTCATCAAGTAGAACTTGCCAGAAACCTGACTTGCAGTCGAAACTTGAATAAATGTTTTTTCCTCGTAGAAGAGTCAAGAGTTCGTGCATATTGGGGAGATTATGTGAGTCTCCAATAGTTGCATCATTAATTGCTTTGTAGTTAACAACCATTCGCTTCTTTCCTCTTCTTTTCTCTGCTTCTTTATTGACAAGAAAGGCAGGAGACATATGAGGGGATTTTGATTCTATAATTAGTCTCATATCAAGTAATTCTTTGATTTGTTTGGAAAATTCTTCTCTATCTTGTAGAGAGTAAACCATAGGTTTTTCTCTAATAACCGTTTTGGGATCAATAAGCTTGATTGAAGCTTTCATCCATCCTTTGGTTTTATTTGGATCAATAGGATTTTCAGAACAAACTTTTTCAAGAAGATCTTCAATCTGTTTGAACCTGGTAGTTTGAATAGAAATAATCCTTTCTTTATTAATCTCTTCATGAGTTATATTAGTACCTGGAATTTGTTTTTCTTTAGAACCTTTTTCTTGAGTTTCAAGAAAACCTGGTTTTCCTTTGCTATAGGCCTCTGTAACCTTTTTTATAATTACCATATCATTATTAAGATGAAAGGCAATTCTATCTATCCATTGTATGAATGGTCCATAGACTTGACAGAAGTTGTTACCAATTATGATATCAATTCCTGAATTTTGTTGGTAAATAGTGGGAACATTGAAATGTTCTCCTGAAAGTTCGAGATTAATATTTCTACAAACTTTATTAATTTTTATGGTTTCACCATTTGCAATAGTGGCACTAATTTCTTTGGGAGCGTTTTCCCAGAGTTCATCCGGAATGACGAATTTGCTTGCAAGACATAAAGATGCACCTGTGTCTACAAAACAATGTACTCTAAATTTTTTATATCCTTTAAAGTTAAGGAAGGCAGAAACATAAATAGAGTTTGGATTAGTAAGATTCATGATAAGGGAATCATCAATCTTCTGGAGGTTTACGCAAAAATGGTTAATCTCCTCCTCCCTGAAAAGCGAGGTATGTATGGGACTAGTCTGAGTCATCCGTTGTTGATTCGTATTCTTCAGTGTCTGATGAAGATTCTGTTTCAACATGATATATAAAAACATGTTGCGTACCATCATACTCTTCTTCAAGAGCTTCATAGCCTCCATTGTTAGCGGTTTGTAAAACCTTGACTTTGTCAGGGTATTTTTTTCTATTTGGACATTCGTTTGCGTAGTGTCCTTCTTCATTGCAGATCCAACACCTACACTTTTTCTTTCCTTGCGGACAAGAAGTAGTTTTCTTAGGTGTTTCTTTTGATGGTTTCTTGAAGTATTTTCCTGGTGAAAATTTTTTTCTTTTCTTTTTCCAAAAAGATTTGTATTTCTTTTTGTTTTTATGCTTTTTCTTAGTATAATTTTTCTTTCCAATATCAAAGTTTTTGAAATCAGAGAGAATGCTACAACAATCTTTGCTTATTGTTTTAAGCTTTTGTTGTTTATATCTGTCTTGACAGATTCTATCAATTTCTTCTTTTGCAATTTTTGTTGCGTAAGAAAGACTGGTTTGCTGGATTTCTCCAGTAGCTTCTTTTTTCCATCTGTCTGTACAGGTTTCTCCAATAATTGGAATTTTCATGAGATAAGCAGATATCCATTGCGCATATTCGCTTCTCTGTGGAATATCATACAAATATGATTCATACATACATGTGTATTTGTCGAGAAGACTAATATCATGTAATTGGAGTTTAGTCATTGAAACTCTTGCTATGTCAACCTTCTTATTAATGGTGAAGTCTTTATTAGAAATATAATCAAGACCTAAGAAAGTAGTGTATATGACATTTATGAGATTATCAAAAAGATCTGAGCCATGCAGTTCTTCATTCCAATTATTGTTTCTTAGGAATTTCTGTACGATTCCATCAGTTTTGTGTTCTAAAAGTAGTAGAACATTTTTTGCTTTTTCAAATTCATCTGGATTTGTTTGTAAGATTAGTGAAATCTCAGTAACCCATTTTTCTACAACTCTTTCTCTGAGTTTTAAATCTTGGATACAATCAATATTGAGTACATTGATCGTATTGGGTCCTTGGCCACTATTTGGAATTCCATTGTGGACAGGCATTTTGAACTCGTATTTCTTTTTATTGCCTCTTCTTGTGGCTGTATAAGAAGATTCTGCTTCATCATCTTCCATATCTGAATATTCGAACTTAACAGTCTTTGTATTTGTTTTAAAATTATCTTCTTGTTCTGATTCAGTGTCGGGTTCATTTATTTTAGTCATTCTAAAATATTGATCAAAAAGTTTGGGTTCTTTTTGATACAATTCTTCACATTCTTCAGTTTCTAAAGATAAAAGCTGAATAAGCTTTTGGTCAGTTTTATCATAATCTTCATATTGAAGGTTAAAGAAATATTTCTCGAGACGTTCAGAGATTGTTTCTTTCATTTTTATTCTTTCTTGAAAATGTTAATTTTCTGGGAATCTTTTGAGCTTCCTAAGTCAGGGTTTCCAACACTAGGATTGGGAGGTGAGTATTTCTTAAGACCTGAATATTTTCCAGGCTTGGTTTTTTGTTCTATGATGGAGATATTCTTGATGTGCTCAAGTATGTCTTTATTACATGGGCAAGAGTCAATCTTTTCAGATAACTCTTTAGTAATGTCTGCAATAATTTTTGCAGATGCTACTTCCAACTGGGTAATGGTTACGTATTTATTGAATGTTAAGTCCAAGTTTATAATCAGCCCATCTATTTTTTCATTAAGGAGATTGATTGATCTATTGAGCTCGGGTATCGAGGTGATTGATCTATTGAGCTCGGGTATCGAGGTCATCCTATTAGTTGTTTTAACTGATCATGTATATTAGTGATCTTAATGTTGGTTTCCTTAAGAGTGCCCTCAATATTTGCCTTTTTGGCGACTTCTTCAACAAATTGGTTATTTTTTAAAGAGTTTTCTAAAAGAATAGAATGTTTGTCAATAGACTGGGTTAACTTGATAGTTAATTTATTTTGTCTTTCAATAACTTCGAAGAATTTTTCAAAATCTTTTTTATCAAGATTGTTTTTAACCATAAAGGCTAAATCGTTTTTAAATTGGTTAAAAGGTATTTTATTTTTTGAAATATCTGTAGAAATATCTTTTGAAATACCAAGATAATGGCTTATTTTTGAAGTTTTTAAAAGACATCTTGCAATGATTTGGTTGAGATTATTGCAATGATTTACGATTGTTTGAACACCAGCTTTACCAGAAGTAGAGAAAACGTATTCTTTCTTTTCAGTATTATCGTCAAGAGTTTTAATTTTGACTGTTTTACCTTTTTTATAGAAATGAGGAAAATCAATTTTATTATTCATTTATAATGTCAGTGATTTGTTTGATATTCTGGCGTAGACTATCAATTTTTAAAGACATGTTTCTTATTAAGTTATTATCTTTTCTCTCCGAGCTTTCTCCTATGTGGAGTGAATCCATAGAAATTCTTGGTCTAAGAGTTTCTCCTAGAGCTTTTTTATTTCTAGCTATATTTAAAACCCAAGAGTTTTCTTGAGGATTTATGTCGCAGAATTGTTTATCTTTGACATGGCCTATTTCTGAAAAGACATCATCAAGTTCGATGTACTCGTCTTTCTTATAGTCTATGCTATGGTGACTGTTGGTCAGGGCATATCCTATGAGATATGTTATGGTGAAAGGTTTATCACCTGGACTCATTAGGTCACTTCTTTCAAAGTGATGTATAAAAGATAAGGTTTTATCTATATTTGCAGATTTTAAATCCAGAGCAAACTTTGGATAGACTGAAAACATAAACTTTTGGTAAGCAAGGTTTCCCTTTGCAGCACCTAAGATGCAGTCCTGTCTGTCAGTAATTCTGTTGTCAATTAAGGCCATTTTTATGGGAGAATTTATTCCTGCTTGGAATTGGGATTTTAACAAAATTTTTACAGCTCCGATATGGACCATTCTAATTTTTGATCTAATCTCAACTGGAATACTTTTTAAGTTATTATGTATTTGTTCCTTAGTTAAAAGGGGTAGAAAGACAGCTCCTATTGTATCTTTTATGTCTACGGACATTTCTTTAGTACTAACAAAGTAGAAGATTTCATTTTTCCTTTTAAGGGGATTTAGAATACTAAGTTTAGAAGGAACATTTTTGAAAATGTTTTCTTTCTTTATTTTTAAATCAATTTTCTTAACTCGAGAGAGAAGGTCTTGTTTTATTAAAAGATTTGCATGAAAGCCGTCTTCATCTTCAACATAAGTTAAGATTTGTTTTTCTTCTGAATTATTTTCTTCAGTGTTGTTGAAAATTTCATTATTCATTTTAAGAAAAGCTAACAAGTTAAAATAAACTTTCTGAGTTTTGAAACTAATTTTTTATTTCTATCAAGATGTTCTTGATGTACTTTTTGCTTATGCAGGAGATACATACGTATATTAACCAAGTTTGGTATATATTCATGAGTATGTTTATTTTGTGCTTGTAGAATTCTGAAATCTATATGCACCAAGTCTTTTTTATTATTAAAAAGTATTTTTTTATGTTGAGAGATTTCAATCTCTTTATTATGAATATGTTCAAACTTTACTCTGTAAAGTGTTTTATTATAATGTAATGCCATATTTATCAAGGCTCTGATACCAGTTGGGGTGTGTGGATGTGTACGGAATTTATGTTTTAACAAAGAAGGGAATAAATATAAAAATTGTGAAAAGAAGACTCTTGTATCAATAAATGTATAATTGTGATGTAGTGAGTGTTATACTTACATAGATAGAAACTATTCAAGCCAGCCTGTGTCGTTCTTTGGTCTGTGTGGTTGCTTTCCCTGTTGGCATGGTGCCTGTGGTACTGTTAATCATCGTCGACCTGACACTCTGTCACTTACAAGTTTCATCACTCTAAATTGTATGAACACTCAAAAATAACAAAACAAAGATTTATTGATAACAGAGTTCCCAAAAAGGGAAGACTCTTACAATATTTTACATTTTTCCCCTTCTAAGGGAGGAATTACTCACTAGACATTGAACTGAAAATTTACTAGATAGAGAGTGTTTTTTCTTGCACTCGTTCTTGCGATTCCTTCAAACAAAACATAACTCTCAATTTATAGATACATTGAGAGGGTCTGATCCTTGCCTAATATGTCAGGCATGACGTTTTTATCCACAAAAGATTACATTATTGTGGACAGCTAGAAAGCTTCTAATAATGAAGAAGCGCATTATTATTTTGAGTGGCTGGGGCCATTTGACACGTGAAGCATCTTTCTTTAAGATGATGATGATTTGTCATCTTCAGAGGGGGGTCCCTCCATTGTCTCCGAATCTTTGCTTTCGCAAAAGTGACAAAGATGTTCTTCAAAAAGTTGTTCTGCATGTCGGCAGAAGTGTTGGCGTGTAGCATTGGATACTTCCATGCTATTGTTCATGAATTTTTCGCCAAACTTGGAGGCTTGACGAAGATCTTCTTGGCTGGTGTTGTTGTAACTCCAGCTTGTAATTATACAATGCGAGTTGGTATAATTAATCTTCTTTTTTGAACCAGAGATAATCTCGATGATTTTTTCTGATATTCTTCTTAAACCATTGATGCGATTGGGATGAAGAATCTCTGTAAAAGGTAGATCTTTGTCTTCCATTGGTTGAGATTGTTCAATATCTCTATTGGCTTTAGAAAGACCAATTTCCAGAAAGTGGTATGGAGAAAGAGTTGATTCTTGAATCCATTCTGGGAGTGAAGAGATGCATCTGATGTAGATCGGATTATCTTTTGCTTTAAGTACTTTCTTTCGAAAGTTTTTAATGGATTCTACCATGTTGCTTGGGAAGAAAATGAGTTCTTGAAGGTTGCAACTTGGGTAGATATTGTCGATTAGTCCAGCTTGAAAGGCTTGGTAGACTAATTTTGCATCTGATCCTTCGAGGAAGTTGAACAGACTTTTTGTTTTCTTGTCCGTAGTGAAAAACTTTTCATGAACAAGGTCTTCTGGGCATGCAGCTCTTGCTTTCTTCCAGATTGTTCTGAAGTCTTCGAAAGAGATTTCAGGATAGTTAACCATTTGTTGAACGTCATTTGGAACGTCAAACCTTTGGTCTCTGTGAGCTTCTTTGACTTTATGAATTTTTGGTCGAAGAAGTGGTTGGTTAGTCTTGCTTGTATCGTCTTGATAAGTGGCAAGGCTTAATCTTGCAGATGCTTCATTTCTGAATTTTTTGCAAGTAACTTTATCAACTTTACAGAATGTTTCTGTAATTCCCCAGTCAGTATGAACACCGGCATGAGGTCCTTTGTAGATTACATAAAATCTTTCAGCTTCTTTGTTAAGAGCTTTTTTGTAATCTGGTGTAAACTCCTGCACAGATTTGTTAATGGGTGACAAGGTTGTCATTTTACTGATTCCTTCAGTACAAGGATTGGTATCAACCAACAAGCTAGTTTTTCCATCAGGAAGAGGAGTAGCTGTCTCCTTTATTATGCTTTTTAGCAAAGCATCAGCTTTCAACGGATTTGTTGATTCTTTACCAGGTGCCGTTTGCACTGGAATAGCCTTTGTTTTTGAGCTTTCGCTTTCCGGTACATTGGTGACCGTTGTTACTTGTTCATACAAGTTGATTTTCTGCTCAATTGCAGATAGCTCTATGAGGAGCATTTGTTTCTTCATCCTCAAAGTGTTGAGGTCTTCCATTTTTGTAAACTCAAATTTTGTTTACTTTTTTCTCTAATCTCCCCCTCTCTTTTTTGTAGGTGAAGTTTTTGTGAGGAAATATGTCATGAGGATCATATCCTTTTATAGGGCTCGAGAGGAGCGAGTGAGATCATGGATGATGTAAGGTATACCTGAAGTCACGGGTGAGGCAGTCTGCCAGTACGTTTTTGTTTCCTGCGAGATGTTCAACAGTGAAAGTATATCGTGAAAACCACTCTTGCCAACGTATTAGCCGGCCTAATTTGTTATCTCCTGCAATCTTAGTTCGGAGGAAATAAGTAAAATTTTTATTATCTGTACGAACCAGGAAATTTACTGGTGTTAAATATACAGAGAATTTTGTAATAACTCTTTTTACAGCGAGTAATTCTTTTTCATTGCTATGGTAGTTTTTCTCAGCTGCTTTGAAACTGCCAGAGGTGTACCTGCAAATTTGTTCTTCGTTTTTGGGGTTTTTAGCTTTTAAAACACCTCCCCAAAATTCATCAGAAGCATCAGTTTCAATAATTAAACTGTCTTCAATGTTTGGAAGATAAAGTTTTGGAAAATTGATTAAAACTTTCTTTATCTTTTTGATGTAGTCTGTATCAGCATTTGACCAATTCCAAATGACATCTTTTTTTAATTTTGCCTGTAAAGGTTTTCTCATGGCTGCAAGTTTTTCAATATATGTTTCAGCATAAGTTAAAACACCAAGAAATCTTTGTAGTTGCTTTTTGTCTTCTAAAACATTTGGAAAGTCATGTAAATGTTCAAGAATATGCTTTTGAGGACAATGGGTACCTTCATTTATTTCTAAACCTAAAAAATTGATTTTTGTTTTGAAAAGATGAGCTTTCTTTTTTGAAAGTATTATACCATGTTTTAAAATAGTTCTGAGAACCTGTGTGACATGAACATAGTGTTCTTGTTCATTTTTGCTGAAGATCATGATGTCATCAACGTATACAGTGCAGAAACCTTCAAGGCCTCGAAGAGCATTCTGCATGTGTCTTTGAAAAATACTAGGAGCTTGTTTAAGCCCAAAGGGTAGTACTTTCCATTGAAAGAGTCCATCAGGACATGTGAAGGCAGTGAGAAGCTGCGATTCTTCATCAAGTAGAACTTGCCAGAAACCTGACTTGCAGTCGAAACTTGAATAAATGTTTTTTCCTCGTAGAAGAGTCAAGAGTTCGTGCATATTGGGGAGATTATGTGAGTCTCCAATAGTTGCATCATTAATTGCTTTGTAGTTAACAACCATTCGCTTCTTTCCTCTTCTTTTCTCTGCTTCTTTATTGACAAGAAAGGCAGGAGACATATGAGGGGATTTTGATTCTATAATTAGTCTCATATCAAGTAATTCTTTGATTTGTTTGGAAAATTCTTCTCTATCTTGTAGAGAGTAAACCATAGGTTTTTCTCTAATAACCGTTTTGGGATCAATAAGCTTGATTGAAGCTTTCATCCATCCTTTGGTTTTATTTGGATCAATAGGATTTTCAGAACAAACTTTTTCAAGAAGATCTTCAATCTGTTTGAACCTGGTAGTTTGAATAGAAATAATCCTTTCTTTATTAATCTCTTCATGAGTTATATTAGTACCTGGAATTTGTTTTTCTTTAGAACCTTTTTCTTGAGTTTCAAGAAAACCTGGTTTTCCTTTGCTATAGGCCTCTGTAACCTTTTTTATAATTACCATATCATTATTAAGATGAAAGGCAATTCTATCTATCCATTGTATGAATGGTCCATAGACTTGACAGAAGTTGTTACCAATTATGATATCAATTCCTGAATTTTGTTGGTAAATAGTGGGAACATTGAAATGTTCTCCTGAAAGTTCGAGATTAATATTTCTACAAACTTTATTAATTTTTATGGTTTCACCATTTGCAATAGTGGCACTAATTTCTTTGGGAGCGTTTTCCCAGAGTTCATCCGGAATGACGAATTTGCTTGCAAGACATAAAGATGCACCTGTGTCTACAAAACAATGTACTCTAAATTTTTTATATCCTTTAAAGTTAAGGAAGGCAGAAACATAAATAGAGTTTGGATTAGTAAGATTCATGATAAGGGAATCATCAATCTTCTGGAGGTTTACGCAAAAATGGTTAATCTCCTCCTCCCTGAAAAGCGAGGTATGTATGGGACTAGTCTGAGTCATCCGTTGTTGATTCGTATTCTTCAGTGTCTGATGAAGATTCTGTTTCAACATGATATATAAAAACATGTTGCGTACCATCATACTCTTCTTCAAGAGCTTCATAGCCTCCATTGTTAGCGGTTTGTAAAACCTTGACTTTGTCAGGGTATTTTTTTCTATTTGGACATTCGTTTGCGTAGTGTCCTTCTTCATTGCAGATCCAACACCTACACTTTTTCTTTCCTTGCGGACAAGAAGTAGTTTTCTTAGGTGTTTCTTTTGATGGTTTCTTGAAGTATTTTCCTGGTGAAAATTTTTTTCTTTCTTTTTCCAAAAAGATTTGTATTTCTTTTTGTTTTTATGCTTTTTCTTAGTATAATTTTTCTTTCCAATATCAAAGTTTTTGAAATCAGAGAGAATGCTACAACAATCTTTGCTTATTGTTTTAAGCTTTTGTTGTTTATATCTGTCTTGACAGATTCTATCAATTTCTTCTTTTGCAATTTTTGTTGCGTAAGAAAGACTGTTTGCTGGGATTTCTCCAGTAGCTTCTTTTTTCCATCTGTCTGTACAGGTTTCTCCAATAATTGGAATTTTCATGAGATAAGCAGATATCCATTGCGCATATTCGCTTCTCTGTGGAATATCATACAAATATGATTCATACATACATGGTATTTGTCGAGAAGACTAATATCATGTAATTGGAGTTTAGTCATTGAAACTCTTGCTATGTCAACCTTCTTATTAATGGTGAAGTCTTTATTAGAAATATAATCAAGACCTAAGAAAGTAGTGTATATGACATTTATGAGATTATCAAAAAGATCTGAGCCATGCAGTTCTTCATTCCAATTATTGTTTCTTAGGAATTTCTGTACGATTCCATCAGTTTTGTGTTCTAAAAGTAGTAGAACATTTTTTGCTTTTTCAAATTCATCTGGATTTGTTTGTAAGATTAGTGAAATCTCAGTAACCCATTTTTCTACAACTCTTTCTCTGAGTTTTAAATCTTGGATACAATCAATATTGAGTACATTGATCGTATTGGGTCCTTGGCCACTATTTGGAATTCCATTGTGGACAGGCATTTTGAACTCGTATTTCTTTTTATTGCCTCTTCTTGTGGCTGTATAAGAAGATTCTGCTTCATCATCTTCCATATCTGAATATTCGAACTTAACAGTCTTTGTATTTGTTTTAAAATTATCTTCTTGTTCTGATTCAGTGTCGGGTTCATTTATTTTAGTCATTCTAAAATATTGATCAAAAAGTTTGGGTTCTTTTTGATACAATTCTTCACATTCTTCAGTTTCTAAAGATAAAAGCTGAATAAGCTTTTGGTCAGTTTTATCATAATCTTCATATTGAAGGTTAAAGAAATATTTCTCGAGACGTTCAGAGATTGTTTCTTTCATTTTTATTCTTTCTTGAAAATGTTAATTTTCTGGGAATCTTTTGAGCTTCCTAAGTCAGGGTTTCCAACACTAGGATTGGGAGGTGAGTATTTCTTAAGACCTGAATATTTTCCAGGCTTGGTTTTTTGTTCTATGATGGAGATATTCTTGATGTGCTCAAGTATGTCTTTATTACATGGGCAAGAGTCAATCTTTTCAGATAACTCTTTAGTAATGTCTGCAATAATTTTTGCAGATGCTACTTCCAACTGGGTAATGGTTACGTATTTATTGAATGTAAGTCCAAGTTTATAATCAGCCCATCTATTTTTTCATTAAGGAGATTGATTGATCTATTGAGCTCGGGTATCGAGGTGATTGATCTATTGAGCTCGGGTATCGAGGTCATCCTATTAGTTGTTTTAACTGATCATGTATATTAGTGATCTTAATGTTGGTTTCCTTAAGAGTGCCCTCAATATTTGCCTTTTTGGCGACTTCTTCAACAAATTGGTTATTTTTTAAAGAGTTTTCTAAAAGAATAGAATGTTTGTCAATAGACTGGGTTAACTTGATAGTTAATTTATTTTGTCTTTCAATAACTTCGAAGAATTTTTCAAAATCTTTTTTATCAAGATTGTTTTTAACCATAAAGGCTAAATCGTTTTTAAATTGGTTAAAAGGTATTTTATTTTTTGAAATATCTGTAGAAATATCTTTTGAAATACCAAGATAATGGCTTATTTTTGAAGTTTTTAAAAGACATCTTGCAATGATTTGGTTGAGATTATTGCAATGATTTACGATTGTTTGAACACCAGCTTTACCAGAAGTAGAGAAAACGTATTCTTTCTTTTCAGTATTATCGTCAAGAGTTTTAATTTTGACTGTTTTACCTTTTTTATAGAAATGAGGAAAATCAATTTTATTATTCATTTATAATGTCAGTGATTTGTTTGATATTCTGGCGTAGACTATCAATTTTTAAAGACATGTTTTCTTATTAAGTTATTATCTTTTCTCTCCGAGCTTTCTCCTATGT